>NC_037671.1:58850892-59150892 GCF_003255815.1 Theropithecus gelada
GAAGGGAAGGGAAGGGAAGGGAAGGGAAGGGAAGGGAAGGGAAGGGAAGGGACCTGTAAATAACCAAATAATTTACAAAGGAATTATCCATTCAATTAGAATATTTACCTTGAGATACCATGAAATGACAACTCTCTCAACTTCTCAACTGTATTTCAGAGATTAATCAATTTTCAAGGGCCTTTTCAGGAACATATCTACTACATGCATGATATGTACGCAAAGAGATAAGCACTTAACTGAAATGAGTACTAATACTGCAATTTCCTACTCACGGAAGACAATTTTTCCACAGATGCAGGGAAGGGTGATTTTGGGATGAAACTGTTCCATGTCAGATCATCAGGCATTGGATTCTCTTAAGGAGAGCACAACCTAGATCCCTCACATGCACAGTTCACAAAAGGGTTTGCAGCCATGCGGTGGCTCATACCTGTAATCCCCAGCACTTTGGGAGGCCAAGGTGGGCGGATCACTTGAGGTCAGGAGTTTGAGAACAGCCTGGCCAACACGGCAAAACCCATCTCTACTAAAAATACACAAAAAAAAATTAGCCAGGTGATGTGGCGTATGCCTGTAATCCCAGCTACTTGGAAGGCTGAGGCAGGAGAATCACTTGAACCCGTGAGGCGGAGGCTGCAGTGAGCCGAGATTGTGCCACTGCACTCCAGCCTGGGCAACAGAGTGAGATTCTGTCTCAAAAAACAAACAAACAAAACAACAGGGTTCATGCTCCTATGAGAATCTAACACCATCACTGATCTGGACAGGAGGCAGAGCTCAGGTGCTAATGCTGGCTGGCTGGCCCAGTGCTCGCCTCCTGCTGTGCAGGCCACTCCCTAACAGGCCATGGACCAGACCGGACCAGTACCTGTCTGTGGCCTGGGGGTTGGGGACTCTTGTATTAGAGCACTGTAAGAATTCACTCAGTCCCATTCTAAGGCACGAGCTTGAATTTATAAGGCTAAGATCTACTTAAAAACAAGGTAGAAAAGCTAAGCTTGTGAATGTCATGTACATTAACACATCTAAGTCTGTGTACTTCTCAGTTATATCTCCAATATAACCAGAAAGCAGGCAAACTCTAAAAGCCTGAATGGGAACACTAAAAGATTATATTTATATAAACAACATTATACAGCTCCTGATCCTCAGCCAGCTGCTTCATCTCTCAAAATAAATGACTTTATTGTGCAGGTCTGATATCCTCAGTACACAGAAGGACAGTAGAATCCAAGCACATGATTGGGTTGGGGGCTTCCAGAACTGTAATAGTGCTGAGAATTCTGTGCTCTCTGGTCCACTATGTCTACAACCTACCAGACTCACATTTCACTCTATATTCCACTTCTTGTGTCTTTCTCACTCCAGGACAGTTAAAGATGGGGAGTGACTTGCCAGCTTGACTTGCCAGACTGAACAAAACCCTCTACATAAGGGAAACTTTCCCAAACCAGGTGTCATTTGTTACCATTGTATTTATGCAACAACAAAGAAAAATTAAAACACATATTTAGAGAAGGAAAATAATATTACGCCATGCAAATCTAAATTAGGAAAAGAGGGCCAGGTGCGGTGGTTCACGCCTGTAATCCTAACATTTTGGGAAGCCGAGGTGGGTGGATCACGAAGTCAGGAGTTCAAGACCAGCCCGGCTAAGATGGTGAAACCCTGTCTCCACTAAAAATACAAAAAGTTGGCCGGGCATGGTGGCAGTGAGCTGAGATCATGCCACTCCAGCCTCGGTGAAGGAGTAAGACTCCCTCTAAATTAGGAAAAGAGAAAACCTGTGATAAAGGAAAAGGCATTTTAGTCCCGCTTCTGCCCCTGGCCTTATGAATTTGTACCAACAGCCTAAACTCTCTAGGCTTCAGTTTTTTTATCTTTAAAATAAAGGTTGGAAAACAGAAAACTCCTAGTTCAACCTAAAGAACAAAAAGTCTGTAATCTTTAAATCAAATTATTATCATTTTTAAAATCAATGACCTGTCAACTTAGAAAATGTATAAAATAAAAGATACTCCTAAGACTTATGGCTTAATTTCTCAAGAATTTTACAAGAAAATGCAGAAATAAACTAATTTAACTTCTATGATGCTTGAAAAAAATCTAGAGAGACTGGCTATCCCCGATACTGCCTGCTTTTCCTGTCTCAGCTGATTATTCTGAGGGTCCACAGAAATACTGTACATGGAAAATGTCCTACAAAATATAAGATATCTTTCTCCGAAAAGCAAATGTCATTAACAATAACAAACAAAAACATACACATCATGAGTTACTACTAGATGCCTAACTTTGTGCTAAGTACTTTATAATACTGGGTCAGTTTCCTCAGCACAAATGAATGGAATAAAAGAGGATGCTATTAAAAATTAAAAACCAACATTACGGGTAAAGGGTGGTCGGGAATGAACTGAGGGGAAAGAATTGGGGTTCCAATCTAATCTAGCAAGAAATTTAAGGGAAAGAAAAGAAGGGAAAGTAAACAGTTAAAGCCTACATAGAAAAGCTTTTATTTTACCCCAGGAGTGAGTCATAGGCATTTGGCCTGGTAACTGTCCTTCACAGATGACTAGACTAACTGCCAATATCCCTAACATTCCATTTTCAGTTTTTAATAAAGCATTCCTTCTTCTCTTTTTGGATACTTTCTCCCTATGGGACAAAAAACTGTCTGGATCAATAGTGCTAGAGGAAGTGATGAGCAAAGTAAAAGCACTATGAAATACTCTGGGATTAACTTACATAACTTGAATTACATAACAAGGGTGATACAGCATTTTCTGTATTTCACACAATTCTAGTAGAATTTTGCAGTATTTTTAAAAAATATGTATACAGCATTGCACCTAGAGTTTACCTCTAGGGGGCACTAATATTTTACTTACAAGAATATCCCAAGAAAGAAAAATAGACGAGAAAACATTCTATGGGCAATAAAAATTCTAAACAAGATGCTGGTGATGACATGGACAATATTTCAAATTTATTTTGGAGACAGAACAGAGTAGATCACACCAGGTCTGTATTACCTAACTGGCTTAACTGATCAAAAACACTACACTGAAAATTTCCTTTTGTTAACCTATAATTGTTTGGTTTTATATAGGCTAAATCAAATTCAGCTTTGAAGAAAAGAGAATCATTATATAGCTGCTTGCTGAATGTTTAAACTTCCTCTTTTAAAAGTCTAACGTTACAGTGATTGATGCTAATCTAGACAAATTTCACAAAAATTTTACTTCCCATTATTTAAACATATTACTATTGTTTAGCTGCAATTCAATTCAGGTCACAAAGTATTTATTGAGCATCCATCCATCATATGCCACGGTATCCTTTAACTTCTATGGGTACAAAGATGAATAATAAGAGTGCTACCTCTTGAAGTCTGTAATCTGAGATGAAAGAAATTTAGGAAAGAAATTGCAGTATAAAGTAAACGCATTCAGAGCACACTCAGTAAGCTATGAGGAGCTTAACCCAATCTGGGGTCTTCCCAGCAAAGAAGAAAGGAATGTTCCAGGTGAAGGGAGGAGGATGAACAAAGGAAAAAGGCAAGGACACACAAAACTATATATGAGTTAGAAGGAAGGAAAGCAGTGATGAAGTCAATGAAGCATGAGGTGGAAGATGAGGCTGGAACGATGCACGAGTGGACACAGAGGCTTTATATCTCAGGTTAAGAAACTTGAACTTTTCCTACACAAAGAAAACTATGAATTTTAAGTAGAATGAGGCCATAATATCTCTGACCAATATAAAAGCTTCCCTGTAAACTATTATATTAAGCAAAAACAAATCAATCACAGGTAAAATCAAGGGCCCAATCATTACACAATAATAGAGGAAAGGTCCCTCAGGAAAAAAGGAAACTGGAAGAGACATTCCATTAATGAAGCTTGGGTACAATGCAGGCATCTTAGTGTGCTCTGCAGCAGGGAGCAAAACATCAGCCACATAAAGGGTTCACAGTCCTCTCTTAAAGAAGTTCTATATCTAAAAGATACAGTATTCTGAAAAACAATCAGCTATCTTTAGAAAGAAACATAAATAATAAAAGAAGACTTGTCCCAAATGAGATCGCCTCACTGGCTTGTACAAATTGGGTAATGAGAAGGAGGATAGTTTGCTTTAGTGAAAATTATAAATTAAAACATTTTACAATGCAATTTTTTTAGATCAAACAAGTACGTTCATAAAAAATAAGCTGTCAAGTTCTCCTGGGCGAGTTCCTTATAGACAGCCTACTTGAAAAAATAAATAAAGGTAACATAAATATCAATATATTAACATATTAATTATTGATAAGAAAATTAATGCTTTTAAAATACACACAAAAAAATGCTTAGAAACATTGTATTATCTTAGGTAGCTGCCTTATCTAAAGTGGTTTTTTCATTACAAATTTACTTCAGTACTACTTCTTCAGGAGTTGTGAAAGAATAAAACTACAATTCATATTCTACCTAAATTATTATAAATGTGAAATTGGTACAGCTGAGTATAATAGGGAAATATTCTTCTTTGGCATGATAAAAAGGTGGTTATGGTTTTTTAAGGTACTATGTTAAGTCAACATTAATTAAGGCCACATAGAATTCATCTCCTTTAGGTTATTTTTAAACTATGAAATAAAGATATTAGTTATACATCTTAAGGTATTAATGGATAAAATAATAGAGACTTTGTTTTAAATCCACATTGGCACTAGGCAGTACAAATAATGTGTCTACTTTCTTTGGACCTGATTCACTCCTTGACAAAGAAGGTTTCTCTTTTAAGCTTCTGGGTTGGCAATCTATAATTAAAATGCAAAAACGGAATGGCCTTTTCTAGTCTTTCACCACAAGGTGGAACTAGGTAGTTAAATAGAATAAAAACATTTATTAATATATTACAGATAAACACTTTAAGATTTGGGGTATTTTAGTCACTGTTTCACCTAGGTATTTTTATTCTCTTCTATACAGTCTCGCCATGGTTTCAGTAACCTTTTTAAAAGGCTATTTCCATTTGTAAATATTTTCAAGTAGGTAACTTTTCTGTAACAGTTTGAGGTTTGGGTTGGTTGGTTCTGGTTTGGTTTGGGTTTAGGTCTCTATCTTTCCTATCTTCCCTTTTATTAGCAAGAAAACACATAAAAAATCTATTTTTGCTCACATTTTCCCCTGAACCTATAGATTTTTCATCTCTTGCATAGCGGTACAGATCTTGGTGTGGGGCAATTATAATGTAACTGAAAGGGAGAAATAAATTCAGAAATCAATATACTCTGCATAGTGTATCTTTATTGCTATCTGTACAGTTCCTTGGGGTTAGTTTTTATTAAAGATGTATTCTAGACAAACTCCATACTACAATGTCTAACAAACGAGCACCGGTTTGTAAAGGCATCAGCATTACCCATTCCATATATGAGAGAGGGAAGAACAGCTAATAAATATTATTGTGCAATCTTTAAAAAGAGGAGGAGGTATTTTAGATAAGACTAAGGATACTTCTTTCCAGTATTCTGTCTGTTTGGCAGGAAAATATGGGCATTACCTTTTACAGGTTTTTCAAATATCCTCCTAGCTCCTTACTTATATAAATCTTTCTTTAAACTCTTTATCATCACCTCAAAAAAATCACGGTAAGTACTACTATGTCAAGAGCAATTTTTAACACCAGCATAAGAAAAAGAGGAGAAACCAATCGATATCCTTATTATGCTCACCTTTTTCCTACTCCTCCTACTTTCTCATAATTTGGGCAAAAGAAAAAGCTGGGAAAGGAAGGGTCAAAAATCACTTAACATGTCTAACGAGAAAACCTACTCAAGGAAACAAAATTTTGATTGAAACAAGTGAAAATGTGTGGTTGTAATATAAAGACTGTTAGGCAGGAATCTAGACCCAACATGGCGGTGTTACCCGGCGTAGCAGGCCTTTTGTTAAAGACTCCCTTCACCCTTGTACACACCCGCAGACTTACATGCGTCAGAGTTCTGGCTGGGCAACCACACTCCCCCATGACCTGCAGTTCACCTGCATTCCACAGGTTTGTAAACAACAGTTTCGGTTAACAGTTTCCAAAGACCCCTTCCTCATGACCCTTACTCGACTCCTGCCCTAGTAGTTTCAAGACCCCCCCAGGCCTTGTTGGTACAACCAGCTTCCCTACCTCTCGGGCTATAAAAAGCCCCTACCCTCCTCCCTCAGCGCGACTACCTCGGCCTGCACCTTTGGACCGAGGAACCTCGCCCACGAGTCCTAATAAAGGCTATTCTCACCGCCATTTGCCTTCTGTCTTCGTTCCCGGTTTGGCTCCAGCCTCAGTTTACCTTTACATTTGGTGCCGAAACCCAGGAGGAGACCCCCTCCCCGGACCCCTGCCGGGTCGGGTAGGCTCTCCTCTTCCGGAGCCAGGACCTCCTTTCCGAGCCAGGAGCCATTTCACTAAATCCAAGACTGAATTTGTTCACTGCTGGGTAAGTTTTCCCCCGTCCTGTACGCTCCCTCCGGGAAGTCCCTGTCCGAAACGCGTGGCCACGTCAGGGGCTCCCTCCGGTCAACTGTAACCTTGGCACCAGGGACTAGGAGACGCCCAACCTCCCCAGAAGCCGCCGTACCCTGCACTCCACGTGGCAGTAGGAGGACGCTCCCATTGCCGCCGGACTGCCTGCCTTAGGACCATGGGAACTATCCAGTCCAAACCAAACCGAAAATCCCCTCTGAGGTGCCTCTTGGCTAATTTCCAGACTTTAAGTCTCAGCCAAGACCTAAAACAAAAGCAGCTCATTTTCTTCTGCACAGTAGCATGACCGCAGTATAAATTGGATAATCAGTCTCAGTGGCCTGCAGAAGGTACTCTAGACTTTAACATCCTCACGGATCTGACCAACTTCTGCAAGAGACTAGGCAAATGGTACGAGTTACCCTATGTTCAAGCCTTTTGGGACTTGCGTTCTCACCCATATCTCTGTGCTCAATGCTCGTTAGCTCAGGTCCTACTCACAAAGTCTCTTCCCTCGAGCAAGGAGAGGGATGATTCCTCCTCTTTTTCTGAGCCTCCTCACACCCTATCCGGCCACCCCTTTGGTCTCCCACCCAATCTTCTCCTTACCGTGACCCGCCATTATCCCCATCCTTGTCAGCGCCTCCCCTCCCTTCCACCCCTCCTGTGCCCTTGCCAAACCCGACAGATTCTGTCTCCCCCAGCTCCACCTCCTCCCCTTCCTCACATGCCTCAGCCCATACTCGGTCCAGGACCGACCTCCTGTGTCCCTTGCGAGAGGTGGCAGGTGCCGAAGGAGTAGTCTGCGTCTATGTGCTGTTTTCACTGGCAGACCTGTCTAAGATTGAAGAACGTGTAGGCTCTTTCTCAGCCAACCCCACTCACTATTTCAAAAAGTTCAGATGCCTGTGCCAGGCGTATGACCTCACCTGGCATGATCCCTATGTCGTTATGACCTCAACCCTGTCCCCTGAGGAACAGGAGTGTATCCTAGTGGCAGCCAGGCAGCACGCTGACCAGGTTCATTTAACTGACCACACCATACCAGTTGGCACTGAGGCAGTGCCCTCAGCCGAGCCCAACTAGGACTAGCAGGTTGGTCAGGCAGGCCGCTGCCGCCAAGATATGATGGTCCAGTGCCTTCTTGCTGGCATGCAGGCAGCCTCCAATAAGTCAGTCAATTTTAATAAGTTAAAGGAGGTAGTCCAAGGCTCAGATGAAAATCCGGCTGTTTTTCTTAACCAACTGACAGAGTCACTTATTCAGTACACCCGCCTTGACCCTGCCTCCCCTGCAGGAGGAGCCATCTTAGCTTCATACTTTATTTCTCAGTCGGCCCCCAATATCCAAAAAAAGTTTGAAAAGGCGGAGGAAGGCCCTCAAACTCCCATTCAGGATTTAGTCAAACTGGCCTTCAAGATCTACAACTCCAGGGAGGAAGCAGCTGAGGCCCAACGACAGGCCAGGCTAAAACAGAAGGCACAACTCCAAACCCAGGCCTTGGTAGCAACCCTGAGACCGGCTGGCTCCAGGAGCTCCCAGAAAGGAGGTACTACCCGAGCGCCACCTGGTGCCTGCTTCAAGTGCAGCAACGACAGCCACTGGGCCAAGGAGTGCCCCAACCCAAAGGAGCCAACCTACCCCTGTCCGAACTGTCGGCAGATGGGCCACTGGAAGTCGGACTGCCCCAACCTGAGGACGGTCGCTACGTCTCCACGTGATGACCCTCCTCCAGGTACTGGAGGCGCCTTCCAACTCCTCGACACCGACGAAGATTGAAGAGGCCCAGACTCGGGAACCCCTCTTACTCTCACCGAGCCTAGGGTTATGCTCCAGGTAGCGGGTAAGTCCATATCTTTCCTCATGGACACAGAGGCTACCTACTCTGTTTTGCCTTCCTTTAGTGGCCCCAGCCACCCCTCCACTGTCACAGTCATGGGAATTGATGGCACTCCCTCCACCTACCGCCAGACTCCTCCTCTGTCTTGCCGCTTGGATGGCTCCCTCTTCTCGCACTCATTTCTTATCATTCCTTCATGCCCAGTCCCCTTGTTAGGACGAGATCTCCTCTCCAAGCTAGGGGCCTCAGTTCACTTCCGACCCAACCCCTCCCCACACCTCACATTCCTCTTCCCTCTTCTCTCACCTGACAAACCTCGCCAGGCTGACCCCCCACTCCCGTTTCCAGTCCCCATTAACCCTGAGGTGTGGGACACCTCCACCCTGATCATTGCCCAGCACCACACTCCAGTCCACATCTGGCTAAAAGACCCTTCTAAGTTTCCCTCTAGGCCCCAGTTCCCTATCTCCCTTGAACACCGACAAGGACTAAAACCCATCATTACACACCTGCTCCGGCAGCACATTCTAGTTCCTGCCAACTCACCATGCAATACTCCTATCCTGCCTGTACAGAAAAGCTCTGGGGCCTATCGTGTTGTGCAGGACCTATGCCTCATCAATGAGGCAGTAGTCTCTACCTTTCCAGTTGTTCCTAATCCATATACACTCCTCTCCTGCGTTCCCCCTGACACCACCCATTTCACTGTCCTTGACCTTCTTTACCATCCCTCTACACCCAGACCGCCACTTTCTGTTTGCTTTTACATTGGAAGATCCAGACACTCATATTTCTTCCCAGCTGACTTGGACTGTTTTGCCTCAAAGGTTCCGTGATAGGCCCCATTTTTTCGGACAGGCACTGGCACAGGATGTTGTCCTCTGTCCCCTGACCCACAGCACACTATTGCAGTATGTCGATGACTTATTACTATGTAGTCCTTCCTAGGAGTATTCCCTTGCAGATACTGCTACACTTTTAAATTTTCTAGGCGACCGAGGTTATCAGGTTACCCCGGATAAGGCTCAACTTTGCAGCCCTTCTGTCACCTACCTAGGCATACTCCTCACACCCACTACAAAAAGCCTCACAGCAGACAGAATAAGCCTCATTGAAACTCTCCAGCCTCCTCAGGATGCGGAAGAGATCTTGTCCTTCCTAGGACTGGTGGGCACAGTGAGTCTTATCCCGTGGCCCGACTCAGGATCTTTAAGGCCTACATCAAGGTCGTAAGCAGCCTCGTCAGCCTGGCCTCTGACATCAGACAACAGGAGGAAGCCATCTCAGCTCTAGCCCAGGCAGCAAGCCCCAGGAGAGCAGCAACCCTTTTTCCTGGCTAACCTTAGTCAGGGAAGGGGCTCAAGTGGTACACATGGCCGAGGTACACAACATCTCTCATTGTTTCTTGTGTGCAGCCTTGAATAAGCCCCCACTGGTTGCGGTAACCTTACCCAGCCCTTTTAACTCCTCTAACCTAACCCCCTCCTTTCCCCTTCCCGGCCGAACACTACATCAATGAGTCAGGACTAGTAGAAACCAATCTCCTCACTCTAGAAAAGATTCGGGAAAGACTCCACCAGAAAAACCTCGGATCAAGGTCCTCACTTAGATGGTGGCAGTCGTCTGTGGCCGGTTAAATCCTACCCTTTCTAAGCCCCTTACTAATCATTGGCTTCTTGCTACTCATAGCTCCCTGTGTCCTCCGCTTCATCCAGGACTGCATGAAAGAAGTCTCCCATGTCACTTTCAATCAGATGCTGCTCCACCCCTATACCCGAGTTCCGACCTCCGAAGAACCCCACGAGGACCCATACCAGCAGGAAGCAGCCAGAGGAACACGTCGCCCCATTTTCTTTTTTTTTTTTTTTTATTTTTTTATTTTTTTTTGAGACGGAGTCTCGCTCTGTCGCCCAGGCTGGAGTGCAGTGGCCGGATCTCAGCTCACTGCAACCTCCGCCTCCTGGGTTCACGCCATTCTCCTGCCTCAGCCTCCCGAGTAGCTGGGACTACAGGCGCCCACCACCTCGCCCAGCTAGCTTTTTGTATTTTTTAGTAGAGACGGGGTTTCACCCTGTTAGCCAGGATGGTCTCGATCTCCTGACCTCGTGATCCGCCCGTCTCGGCCTCCCAAAGTGCTGGGATTACAGGCTTGAGCCACCACGCCCGGCCCATTTTCTTATTAGAAAGAGGTCGGAATGTTAGGCAGGAATCTAGACCCAACATGGCGGCGTTACCCAGCGTAGCAGGCCTTTTGTTAAAGACTCCCTTCACCCTTGTACACACCCGCAGACTTACATGCGTCAGAGTTCCGGCTGGGCAACCACACTCCCCCATGACCTGCAGCTCACCTGCATTCCACAAGTTCGTAAACAGCAGTTTTGGTTAACAGTTTCCAAAGACCCCTTCCTCATGACCCTTACTCGACTCCTGCCCTAGTAGTTTCAAGAGCCCCCCAGGCCCTGCTTGTACAACCAGCTTCCCTACCTCTCGGGCTGTAAAAAGCCCCTACCCTCCTCCCTCAGCGTGACTTCCTCGGCCCGCACCTTTGGACCGAGGAACCTCGCCTGCAAGTCCCAGTAAAGGCTATTCTCACTGCCATTTGCCTTGTGTCTTCGTTCCCGGTTCGGCTCCAGCCTCAGTTTACCTTTACAAAGACAAATAAAGACAACTAAGTAGAATGCTATTCTAATACTAATAGCTAATTAGACATGGTTCATCTGTGTGCCATGACTTAAAAAATATAATTATGGGTAACAAAGTCTGTTTGACACAGGTAGTCTATAATGATACCATTACAGTCTTATCCTTTACCACCACTGTTTTAAAGAGATTCCACTATATTTTTAAATTCCAGCTTTTACTGAAAAGCTTTTAAAACAGAATTGTAAATACTTTAAAATAAAAATCTTGCAAAGGTTATTTTAAAGAATTTTAAATTAGTTTTATTTAAATTACATCCATGACCAAAATTCACACTAGTTCAAAAAATGTGCATTTCCTCCTCAAATCCTCCCAGCTAATGACTCTCTTGTAACGTTACACCAAATTCATAAATCAGATTCAAATTAATCATTATAAACGTAGAGATGTATTCAAGTAAAAATATTCTGTCTTTGAAACAACAAAAAAAGAGAGCTCCTGGGACAGATACAGCAACCTCTCAAGTCATCTGCTTGTAACACAAGGACACTTTACCAGACTGACTTTCTCCTCATTCCTACCTATCATTGGTTTCAAAGAAATCTTAATCATGGTTGGTGACAAGATGGAATAACATGTAGGGGAGTAGCACTGCAGGGCAGGGGCATGATATGATTCCAGGTAAAAGGCAGTCTGAAGACCCTGGGCAGCTGGTGAGTGGGGAGAGAAGCATCAGAAAAGGAATATAAGGACGTGGCAAATAAAAATTTCAACTACTTTGCAATTCTGATTAAAGTGCTGGTTGTGGCAAATGCCCTGAATACTTCTGAGCTGAATCATCTTTTTTGGGGCTTTAGTCAAATGAACTATAGGTTGTCAATGCCTGACCTATAACCTCAACACACACGTGCATGCACACACACACACACACACACACAATAAAAGAACTACCTGAACTTCAAAAATTAACTTCATCTACTTCCTGGATAATGTCTTATACGGCTCTGTCCTTAACCGAACAGTGAGCCACTTGCTGGAATGGTTACGATATGAGTCACACTGCAGACTCAGAGGAAGCAAGGTCCTCAGAGAGTGGGGTAAGTGCTGGGCAAGTAACAGAATCCACTGGTAGATACAGCTCCAGGAAAGGTGCAGCTAGCCAGGAGTGCAGATACCTTCTGGTCATGCCATCATGGGCACTTCCTGGTGTCCCTTTCAGAGCATTATTTCCTAAGGTGAGAGATTAGGATAGGCATGACACAAGTGGTTCCTTCATCTCCTTTTTTCAAGTCTCAAGGATTGGAAAATCTAGGGGTCTCTTCACAGCATATTTTACAGTTTTAAGGCTTTGATGATACTCTGATACTTTCAGATACTTTATATGCAAAGTAATTCACTCCTCTTTAAACATAAGCTCATTTCCTTGGGTCCTTGCAAATAAACAACTGAGAACAACTGGTTGCATCCTCTTCATTAAACCTTTGAAATAACCCAGGATTATGATCAAGACAACTGACACAAGGAGAGGAACACTAAAACTATTTTTAAAGACACCCCCAGATGATGAGATGCCACTGCCACTGCTACAATCCATTCTGATGCTTAACACCTCTTCCCTGTAAAAGAATGTTTCCTTAAATCCAGATGACACTCCTGGTCCCCAGTACCACGATTCACATTTTTCTAAAATAAAACCACCCAAAATCATATCTGGGGAACTGATATGTTTGGAATGGAATTATAAATGCAGGTTTATTCTTTTAATTACTTAATTAAAAATTTGACAGATGCTATATACACTCTTGTTAAATTAATCTCTGCAACAGAAATATACTTTCTGTAGGAGGATTAAAAGTTTCAAAGTGATCACTTCCTAAATGACATCATAAGTTTGCCAAACTTCCAGATTCTAGTCTACTCAAAAGAGATCTCTGGACCACAGATGCTCAAAAACTAGTTTCCCCAGTTGTAAAAGCCCAGTGTCACAGAAGAGGTACTGCATTAATGTATCTTACTAAAGCTGAAATCTAAGTGGAAGTTATTTTCTCTCCAGCCCCTGAGCACCCTCCCTTTTAAAGTGACAAATTTCACCAAGAGCAGATTAGAGCCAGGTAACACCTAGCAAATCAGAGGCCACACTTCTGAAAGCGAACCACATGACAGCTGTGGGTTTACTGCAAGATGCTCAGGTCCCAGTGCTCTAACTAGAGCTTCATATCCATTCCTGAAACCTAAGAGAGATTTTGAAACAAAATGTCTGCTGAAGGCCAGGCGCGGTGGCTCATACCCGTAATCCCAGCACTTTGGGAGGCCGAGGCAGGAGGATTACGAGGTCAGGAGATCGAGACCATCCTGGCTAGCACGGTGAAATCCTGTCTCTACTAAAAAATGGGAGAAATTAGCCTGGCGGGATGGCGGGCGCCTGTAGTCCCAGCGGCTTGGGAGGCTGAGGCAGGAGAATGGAGTGAACCCAGGAGGCGGAGCTTGCAGTGAGCCAAGATCACGCCACTGCACTCCAGCCTGGGCGACACAGCGAGACTCCATTTCAAAAGAAAAAAAAAAAAAAATGTCTGCTGAATACTTGAGGTCACAGTCTAAAACCTCTGCTGTGATATTTCTCTCTACTTATACTCAGTATTCCTTCTACCTGAAATGCCTTCCTGTCCCCACTCCTCCTTTAGTTACAGAAATCTTACTTTTCCTACTAGATCAAGTTCTAATGTC
Organism: Theropithecus gelada; assembly: GCF_003255815.1. Lineage (NCBI taxonomy): Eukaryota > Metazoa > Chordata > Mammalia > Primates > Cercopithecidae > Theropithecus > Theropithecus gelada. Next base: position 58,864,598 of record NC_037671.1, read on the forward strand.
ATCCAGACAGTGATGATTTCCCTCTTCTGCACTCCCATATTCTTTGGATTACACCAGTACACCAATCATCATTTTACTTATAGAATAGTTTTATGTAGACAATATACATAAATGTATTCATAATTCCCTTAAGAAGACAGGGCCCTGTCTTGGGTCCTCACTGCAAATGCTTAATGTCTGGCACAGTGCCTTTCACACAGTAGATATTCAAAGAACTTTTGTTGAATAAATAAAAGATTAGTCACCTACACTTTGCATTTGACCTTAGCCATGCACTCAGCTGTGGGTTCTTGAACGCCTGCCGGATCATGGGGAAAAAACAGAAACTCAGGAAATAGATTCACAAATCCCCTCAAATGACTTCCTAGCAGGGGATTTGTGTTTGCCCCAAGGCCCACCATGGCATCTATGGGAGTTAGTGCCTGGCATCATGTTCTGCCACACAGTTGGAGTTAAGTAAATTGCATCTGAATGACTAACACATTGAAGAGAAATGTCCACTTCTGCATGCCAAACCTCCTAAGTATTTCCCCTGTTAGGGTGTAGAGAATGACAACTCCAAAGCATGACGCTTTGGCATGCTGAGTACTTTGAATAGAAGAAATTGGAAGTCCTTAGAAGCTGCCTAACTTTCTAACCTTCTCTTGTTTCTCTCCCACTCCTCACCAAGGGCAAGGAGGGAGGATCTCTAGAATTTCCTTAGCTGACTAGCGAAATTTCTGTCCAAAAGAAATGCAATTGCCTTAAGACCTCTCTCTAGGAGTTTCATCAAATAACTAGAAAGATTAACCACAGAAAAGAGAAGAGATTAAAAGTCATCACCATGCCCAGAGAGACTTTTCATCTATTCTTCTGAGGGCAGCTCAGAGAGATTACCGAAAAGACTTTTACCTGAATAATAAGACAAATGAAGTTCTGCCCCTCACCTTCCCAGCAGCTTCCCTAGAGCTCAGAGGAACTTTGTCCCCAGGCCATTGTTATTTGGGCTCATTCATTTCCCCTGAAAATCATTTATTGCCCCTCTAAAATTTCCTACAGCCCCCACTTCCCTCTCCCCTGTGAAGAGGGTACATAAGCCCTGACCATCTGGCCCTTCTTTGAGACTCATATTTGAAGGACTTCCAAGTCTAGGCATACATAAATAAATCTGTATGCCTTTTTCTCTTATGAATCTGTCTGCTGTCAGTATTTCAGCAAATCTTCAAAGATGGCAAAAAGGAAGCTTGCCCTCCACCCCTACAACCCTTACCATCTAAATTAGTCTGATAAATGACTGGCTGGAAAGCTTCTAGATAAGTCAAATTTCAAGACTTAATAATGAATCATAAAACAAAACACTTTCAATAAAAACAGATATATAGATCAATGGAACAGAACAGAGAGTCCAGAAATAGACCTGTACATTTATGGACAACTGGTGTTTGACAAAAGAACAAAGGCAATTCAGTGGAGAAAGGACAGTCTTTTCAACAAATGATGCTGGGAAACTGAGTATCCTTATGCAAAATCATTTGTTTGAACCTTTTCCACAAAATGAATCACAGACTTAGATGTAACAGCTAAAACTACACAATTTGTTAGATAAAATTATGGCAATAAATCTTTATGACTTTGGGCTAGGCAAATATTTCTTATATATGATACCAAAAGCATACATTATTTTTCAAAAACAACAATAAAAGCATTTAAACCCAATCTAAAAATAGGCAAAGAGAATTGGGGGCAATGGCTCACAACTGTAATCCTGGCTACACATGAAACTGCCTTTGTGAAAATTATATGACCAAGAAAATTATGGTAGTGAAAGAGATCTGATCTAACCAACCCCACCAAACTGGGCAGTACAGCCTTCAAACTGCCCTTAATTATTCCTGAACTTGGACCAAGCTCACACCGGGAGACATTTCGTTTATAATTTAAATCAGTGGCCCCCTACATTTTTGGCACCAGGGACTGGTTTCATGGGAGACAATTTTTCCACAGTCCAGGGTCAGGGTGGTGGGGATGGTTTCAGGATGAAACTGTTTCACCTCAGATCATCAGGTGTTAGATTCTTATAAGAAGCATGCAACCTAGATCCCTTGCAAGCGCAGTTCACAATAGAGTTCACACTCTTATGAGAAGCTAATCGCACTGCTGATCTGACAGGAGGTGGAGCTCAAGTGATAATGCTTGTTCACCCACCACTCACCTCCTGCTGTAACAGGCCACAGACAGAAACTGATCTGTGGCCCAGGGGTTGGGAACCCCTGGTTTAAATGAAAAGAGCCATTTCCCCAAATTCAACTAACTGCCTTAGTAAAGCTAATGAGAGACCACCAGACTAAGGGATGAGAGGAGTCTAAATTCTGCTAAGGTAGAGACATAAATGATTACCCATCATTATTCCAGAGGTCACAAGATATGCAGCTTTCCCAATTACTCCTGCAGATAGCATCACTATTGCAGAACCTAAGATGGCCTTTTGAGATGTCTTTTCAAGCTTTTTGCCTATCTGACAACTGCTGGCTCCACCTGAACCCACCAATTACTACTTTGGCTCCACCCAGAAGCGACACAGGTGCATAAGGACCATTTCCAACAGCTCTATGATAGCACCCTCAACCAATCAGCAGCAAGCACCCATTGCCTAGCCAACTCCCTCTCTTCCCCCAAGCTATCCTTGAAAACCCCAAGCTATCCTTAAAAACTCCAAGCCTCTGAATTCTGGGGAAGACTGATTTGAGTAATAATAAAACACCAGTTTCCTGTTTCACTAGCTCTACATGTACAAAACTCTTCTCCTGCAATTCCCCTGCCTTGATAAATTGGCTCTATCTAGGCAGCAGGTAAGAAGAGTCCACTTGGCAGTTATACTCAGGAGGCTTAGGTGGGAGAATTGTTTGAGAGACGTGTTTGAGACTAGCCTGGGCAACATAGTGGAACCTTGTCATGAATGAATAAATAAATAAATAAATAAATAGTCAGGTGTGATGGTGTGTACCTGCTACTTGGGAGGCTATGGTGGAAGTTTGAGGCTGCAATGAGCTATGATCTTGCCACTGTACCCTATCCTAGGTGACAAAGCAAGACCTCATCTCAAAAAATAAAAAAAAACAAAAATAGGCAAAGATCTGAACAGACATTTCACCAAAGAATGTACACAAATGGCCAATAAGCACATGAAAAGATGCTCAACATTATTAGTCATTAGAAAAATAAAAATTAAAATTACAGTGAGGTAGCACTTCACACCTTCTAGGACTGCTAAAATCAAAGACAATGACAGGTGTTAACAAGAATGCAGAAAAACTGGAATCCTTAAACATTGCTAGTGGAAAGGTGAAATGATGCAACCATTTTGGAAAATAGTTTGGAGGTTTCTTGAAATGCTAAACTAGATCTACCATATGACCCAACAATTCCACTTCTAAGGAAACGTGCAAAAGAAATAAAAACGTGTCTACACAAAGTCTTGCACATTTATGTTTACAGCAGCATTGTTCACAAGAGTCAAAAAGTGGGAAAAAACCCAGATGTCCATCAACTGTTAGGTGGACACATAAAATGTGATCTATAGAATGGAATACTACTTGACAATAAAAGGGAATGAAGGAAGATACATACCACAACATGGATGAACCTCAAAAATATTATGCTAACTAAAAAAAACCAGACAGAAAACAACATATATGATTCTGTTTATGTGAAATATCCAGAAAAGACAAATCCATTGATATGGAAACTTTATCAGGGGTTGTCTGTGGCTGGGGGCAGGGGAGAAACAGGAAAAATGGGTTCAAGGTTTCTTTTTGGGGTGAGGAAAATGTTCTAAAATTAGGTTATGGCAATAGTTGCACAACTGTATAAGTTTACTAAAAATTGTTCAATTAAACACTTAAATGAATTTTATAATACGTAAATTATCTCAATAAAGCTGAGATTTAAAAAAATATTTTAGTCACACTTCCTTTGAAAAAATGGAGTGGCAACTGTGTTCACACATGAAAAATGTTTGTATCTGTCAAAATTCAACAAGAATTAATAATGGTTCCCAGAATGTAAGGCAGAACGTTAGACTATTCTAATATGGGTCAGTACATACAACTGAAATACACTTAAAGGGATGTGTAATTTGTATTTATTGAAAAATAATCCCAAAGATTATAAATAAATAATTAAGTGAAAGGACTGATCATAATATTAATAAATAAGGAAAATCTGTCAGTGTCAACCACTATAAAACCCTTAACCTAGACCAAAGCAGGGGTTATATATTAAGAGGGCAAGAAGCAAATGGAAAGTCATGTGCAAAAGGTTACCAAGCGGTCTAGTTAGGAAACAGATTAATTTGAGTGATAAAGAAAACACTTCCTCAGTTTTACATTAGCATAGGCTTTAACCTTGACACACACGTAACTGAACTGTTACTTGAAAGTCACGTTTGCAATGAGATCATCACTCATGACCACATCTTTCCTCAAAGAGAATTATCACAGAAATAAAATTCTGCCTAAGTAGTAAAGCAATATACTGAACTGGCCTATTCAAATACCATTTTGTTAAATAAATCAAAGAGGAAAGCTCATTCAGAAAAGCAGTTATGGTAGAAAATCACATTCATAGAACCACAGCTGGATTTACATACAGGAAAGGAAAGCCACCTTCATAAACGGATTCAGGGAAAATACAGAAGGCCATCCTGTCTTCACCATTCAAGGGAATATACACAAAACTTTCCCTTAAATTTATACAAAACCTCACCCTAAGCCAGAGGTCAGCAAACGTTTTCAATACAGTATTTTTGGCTTTGAGGGCCATATAGTATGTAACCACACATAAATGAATGGGTGTGGCTGGGTTCAATACAATTTTATTTATGAACAATGAATTTTAGATTTCATACAATTTTCATGTGGTACAAAATATTCTTCTTTTGTTTTCAATTATTTAAAAATGTAAAACATATTCTTAGCTCAAAGACAGTACCAAAAAAAAAAAAGGCCGTGGCTGGATTTGGCCCACAGGCCATAGTTTGTAGACCCCTGTCCAAAGGCTCCTTGGTTAGAATGGAAATACACTTAGGAGGAATTAGCACATTAGTCATTATCAGCCCTTAACTCCTTTAAAGGAGATGAATTATCCAATTGCCTTGCCCTGGCAAATTAAGAGTGGGAACAACTAAGTTTTTACAAAGTAACATTACCTTGTTCTTTTTTGATAATAAAAGTAGTACATGTTTTTAAATTTATTTTTATTTATTTATTTTGAGACAAATCTCACTCTTTCACTCAGGCTGGAGTGCAGTGGTGCGATCTCGGCTCACCACAACCTCCACCTCCCGGGTTCAAGCAATTCTCCTGCCTCAGCCTCCTAAGTAGTTGGGATTACAGGTGCACACCACCACGCCTGGCTAATTTTTGTATTTCTAGTACAGACGGGGTTTCACCATGTTGGTCAGGCTGGTCTCGATCTCCTGACCTCGTGATCCACCTGCCTCAGCCTCCCAAAGTGCTGGGATTACAGGCGTGAGCTGCCGCACATGGCCTAAAAGTAGTACATGTTCTTTTTAGAAAAACTTGAAAGTAGTTAAGACTAAGGAATTATCCTACATTGTAGAAACAAAAAGTGACTGTAAAGGTAAGTAAATAGGTAAACAGCTGAACATGTGCAAAGGTAGGGAGGTGAAAGGTAGAAGATAATATAAACATAGTTGACATCATAACATAGATAACTTCTGTGCATGCTCTGGCAATGTATAGTTCTGATTACATGATAGACCTTCCTTCAACTCATTTTCTGTCTTCATCTCAATAGCCTTAATACTTTCCAATATGAAAACTGAAAGAGAACATGTTAGAAAAAGAAATGTATGACAGAAAATCTTATCACATGAGAATATAATAAAGGAAATGGAACTATCTGGTTGACAAGTTAAAAGAAAAATGCGGTGAAGGAGGACAAAATAGTTTCTTCAAGTATTCAAGAGCTGCCTTATACATCTTCTATCATTCTGGAGGGCTGGCCCAAGATAAGCAGGTGGAAGTTAGGGTATGAGAATTTTAGACAATTAAAGAAACAGCTCAGTTATAATTCAAGAGAACCAAAAGGGTAAGTCATCCATAAATTAGAAAATAATTGACTTATAAGAAGGGCTGTGAGGGCTGGGTACAGTGGCTTACGCCTGTAATCCCAGCACTTTGGGAGGCTGAGGAGGGCAGACCACCTGAGGTCAGGAGTTCCAGACCAGCCTGAACAACATAGTGAAACGCTGTCTCTACTAAAAATACAAAATTAGCCGGGCGTGATGGTGCATGCCTGTAATCCCAGCTACTCCAGAGGCTGAGGCAGGAGAATCACTTGACTCCAGGAGGCGGCGGTTGTGGTGAGCCAAGATCGCACCATTGCACTCCAGCCTGGGCAACAAAAGCAAAACTCCGTCTCAAAAAAAAATTTAAAAAGAAGAGCTGTGAGAAAACATTTCTGCAATGACCACCACATTAACTAGGCCCCATCCAGATTTGTAACTCAAATTAATACAAAATTAATTAAATTTGCTTGAAAGCACTCACTTTAAAACTCTACTGCAGGATTTCTCAAACGGAGGTTAATAGATACTCTTTGACAAAAGATTCCAAGACCAAATGAATTAGGAAACATCGGATTAAACAGCATTCTCTCCCACAGGATTTTTCTCTTTTTAATATGCTAATGTGTACCATAAATCTCTTCAACCAGAAAATGCTACTTTCCAAACTCTTTGGCAAATGGAACCCTTCTCCCCTGCTCCCCGAACCCAGGGTATCCCACAACACTGGTGTTCCTGGGAACCTGATTTGAAAACTGCTGTTTCTCTTCCAAGAAACATGTTTTTATTTACTCTTGTCAACACCAGAAAATTAATTTTAAAATTCAGCAAGAAAGTATTAATCAGAAATTAAATTTGAATTCTATTTAGCAATCTGGAAGACATGTTAAAACTGCTCTATTGTATATACTGCTCAGTACAATCAAAGTGTCCATAAGTGTGTTTCTTTTTTTAAGTTAACATAAAATTAAAGTTAGATGTTTAAGACATTTGGGAACAATAACACACTGTGAGGTAAAAGAAAGGATATTATTAAAACTCATTAACTCAGACAATAGCTCTATAGGAATCATTTCTACTTTTAGAATATGCATGGATACTGATGCTATGTCCTTCTGGTGTAACTGTACTTAAATCTAAGAAATTTTTACACTATTCTCCAAGAATTCAGTAAGTAGAATTGGTATTTGAAGATTCCAAGTGTTGAATTTGTTGGTTTAAAAAAATTAATAATAACACTGGAAGACTGCTAATGCTGTTGTAGAAAACCTAAGTGCTAGAATCTCTGCTCAGGCAGGAGGTTGAAATGCTATGTTGTGGCTGTGACTCTACTGGGCTACTGCTCTGCAAATTATCTAATCTCCGCTCAACTCAACTAGTGATATGATGGCTCACAAATAATCCAAAAAATTGTCTGCCATGCACTCACAGAATCTCACCTCACACTGTCATATCCATGCAAGAAGGAAAAACTGGTGTTAGAGTGGTTCTTGGCCAGACCACAGAAAACACATTCCTTATTTAGAGCTCACTGTTTAACTGGCATTCATCAATGTAATACTATTATAAAACCACTATGGCTGCATATTGCAGGCATTCTTCCCTTTTCAATATACAGGCAACGTTATGACTCAAATACATAAAAAAAAATCAGGACCACAAGCCACTGTTAGAGAAGACAGGGGGACAAATCTGAAGCTTTTTGACAATCTTAAGGGTCTACAGATACAAAGATATATAATAGTCTGTTTTACACACACACACACACGCATTGTGTTCAAAACTGTATGTACATTATTTCATGTAATATAACCCCAGTAAGAGGGCACTATTCTTATCTGTTTTACAAATGAGAAAACTAAGGCCTAGAAAGGTTCAAAGTCATACCACTAGAAAATAGTTAAGGAGAGATGAGTCTAAGCAGCTCAATCCAGAGCCTGTGGTGCTCTTAGCCACCACACTGTGCCACCTACCCTGGGTCCCAAAGTACAATGAGAGAAAATGTTGCAAAAAGTAGGAATATCTTAGAATAACTAACCACTGAGGCAGACTCCAGGTATGACTAGCTTACTACCCTGTTGACCTTCCTATGCGCAGCTGACTTTTCTTCCTGAATCTATCTGACATTCCACTGGAGATTTATTTTCCAGTGGGATAGCTAATGTGCTCTATCATTCACAGACTACAGTGAATGAGGTTCCCATCAGTCTTTCTTCATGATCCTAGCTGAAACCAGCTGTTCTAGGAGTCCAAGATGAAACATGAACACTCTGGAAAAGAGAGTGCCTCAGGAAGACACACACATGCACTGGGCCCCTGGGTAAGGAATGGACAAAGAAAAGGAGTTAGGTACTTTGAAATTTAAATCTATTTGGGAATGAGAGGAGGAAACCACTCTTTCTCCTCTAGTATATGGCTTCTTGAGCATTTAACATCTGTAAGATAGGATATGCATTAAATAAGATCTAGAGGGCTAGCCTGAGAACAAGACCAGTTCTTGTTCTATATTGTAACAAGTTTCACCCATTTAGGGAAATGCAATTTCAGTCCTCTAAAAATGACTTATGAAAGCTCCCATTCATATATTAAGAACTCTATACATATGTAGCAGCAAAAACTGACATATTAATGAATGCCATGGGTTCCTTAAATTTTAAACCTAGTGGATTTTCCAAGAGAGTTTTTTAAATCACAAACAAGATTACTTGAAATTTTTTGATAAAAATGTATTTAAGCAAACAACAGTGTCAGAATATATTAACACTATACATCAACAACACTGTGCCATCCAGTCAGGTATGAATTCCAATACTTTTAGAAGTACGCAATAGCCTTTCCAGCTTTAACAGCTTCCCTTTGAAGTCAGCCCTCTTTTAAATTTTCACAACACAGTGATTTCTTCTATATTGTATTAGGATCACATGACTCAGTTTCCAAACTCCTCAGCAAGTCCAATTCCTTCCCTGGAAGGAATGGCCTTCTACCTCTCTGATTACAGGCTTCATTTCCTTTGCTACTTGTCTTCCTCTGTCAGTCCCTCCATCAGACTAAAACTAGTCTCTGAAGTCTCCCTCAGGTTTGCAATATGGTAAACCCTCACTAGAGCCTGGAAATGGGGTTTTCTATTTGATTCTATGGAAAAGAATATATTAGACCTTCAAAGAAACCTGGCTACATCTACAATAAGACAACAGTGGTTAAGAACAGCAAAGTCAATTAGTAACTTTGGACAAATACATTAATCTCACCTATGAATATGAGTAAACTTCCTACTACCTAGCTATAAATGGAGAAACTGGTTTATCCAGAGGACAGAACATAGAAAGCAGTCAGAAAAATGAAACCTAACTTGGACCCCACTGGTCAACCTGTTGGACTTGGGGCCTCAGTTTCTATACCTATAATTAAATAGACCTTTTCAGCTTTATAAGAAGAAAGTCACCATAAGTTTATTTTTCTTTTCCTGCAGACTAACGTTTAGCTCATGCCTACCAAAGCAAGCCTTTCACTTCTCCATCATAGAAGTAATATATTATACTAGTGGGAAAAAAAAAGCTTTATTTAGTTTCATATTCATTCATTACACATCAAATTCCTTAGTACGGTCTGAGGAAAACAGCAGTGTATCAGACAATATGCTAGAGGCCGCAGATGCGTTGTTTCTTTTAACAGACATAACCCCATCCTCATGCAGCTTAAAGTCTAGTTTTGAACAACAAACCAAGTCTAGTGCTTTAATCCTCCTACTACAGAACTGTAAAAGGAAAATAAATCTTGGGGCCCCAAAATCACTAAGCTAAAGGGAAAAGTTAGGAACTGCTTAGGGCAAACCTGCCTCCCATTCTATTCAAAGTCACCCTCTGCTCACTGAGATGAATGCATATCTCATTGCCTCCTTTGGAAAGGCTAATCAGAACTCAAAAGAATGCAATCATTTGTCTCTTATCTACCTGTGACCTGGAAGCTACCTCCCCACTTTGAGTTGTCCCACCTTTCTGGACTGAACCAATGTACATCTTACACATATTGATTGATGTCTCATGTCTCCCTAAAATGCATAAAACCAAGCCGTGCCCCAAACACCTTGGGCATATGTCTTCAGGGCCTCCTGAGGCTATGTCGCGGGCACACGTCCTCAACCTTGGAAAAATAAACATTCTAAATTAACTGAGACCTGTCTCAGATTTTCAGGGTTCACAGAACACATACACTTCCAAAGTGAAGATCTGCACACGATTTAGAATATGTTGGCACCACTGAACAAAGTGAAATTTTTTTTCTCCTTTGAAAAAGCCTTAGAAATTACCCTTTTCCAGCTAAAACAATGACCTTCAGGAATTCTGCTTGGCTTCTTCGCATACTTTTATCTGTATCTCTAAATTCTTGCATAGTGTGTCTACTGAAGAAGAATGCAAATAGAAATTTATAGCTACATAACAAGGCCGGGGCATACCAGCCAAGATAGAGTATATGAGGGAATGCTGAAAGAAATTACAGTAGAGCAAAAGGCCATGTGCCCTAGCATATTGCTTTCTTTCTACACCTCTGTCTCCATTTCTTCTTCATGATTCAAGATTCTGTGTCTTTCTATTGTGGCATAATGCAATGGCATGATGTAGTTCTGTGGAGCCAGGAAGGACGAAGGACTAAATCTCAGCTCTGCCAACATTTTAGCTACTTCATGTTGGGCAGATAACTTATCCCCCCTGAGCCTCAGTTTTCTCACTGATAAAATAAGGATTAAATCAGAAAATGTATGTAATGTATCTAGTGCAGGGCCAAGCACATAATAAGCACTCAATAAATGGTATTGATAGTGGTGGTAGTAATAATGATAACAAGGAATAAGAAAGTCAAGAAGAAGAAAAACTATAAATTGACCACAAGATAGAACTAAAGTTATTTGAGGGAATTACTGAATAAAATTTTGGCGTTCTTAATTTGAAAAGATAGTTCGCAATTTTATCAACAAACACTAAAATGACTTATAATTGCTTAAATGATCCTCATAAGAAAAAAGAAAAAGTTTGTCTTCTTGTCATGAAATAACTTTAGGTTCAGAAGATATTTTGCTATTAATCCATTTTTCCATTCTATATAAATAAGTTCTTGTTCTATATTCTTCAAAAATGTCCATTTCATAAAAGTCTCCAAAAAGGCTATAGAAACTATTTCCAATTAAAGCAGGCTGGCAGGGCATGGCGACTCACATCTATAATCCCAACATTTAAGGAGACCAAGGCAGGAGGATCATTTGAGAACAGGAGTTGAAGACCAGTCTGGCCAACATATTGAAACCTCGTCTCTATTAAAAAACACAAAAACTTAGCTGGAAATGGTGGCTCATGCCTGTAATCCCAGCTGCTCAGGAGGCTGAGGCACAAGAATCCCCTGAATCCAGGAAGGAGAGGCTGCAGTGAGCCGAGATCATGCCACCGCACTCCAGGACAGATGACAGAGCAAGACTCTGTCTCAAAAAAAAATAATTAATTAATTAAATAAATAAAGCAGGTTAAAAAGACATGACACTTAAATGCAATACCTGACCCTGGGTTGGTCCTTGCCCTCGGGGAAGAGAGGATGATGAAAAAGATCAACACACAAGACTGAAATACAGACATTAAAATATTATTCCAATATAAATTTATGAAGTTGCTAACTGTGTGGTCCAAAACAGAATAACCCTATTCTTAGGAAATACATACTTAAGTATTTAGAGGTAAAGGCTCATAGTATATATAACTTACCCTCAAATGGTTCAGATAAAAAGTACACACACACACACACACACACACACACACACACACACACACACACACAGTTGGGGAAGGGAGAAAAATAAAGCAAACCAGGTAAAACATTAACAAGAGCTCAATCTGGGTAAAGAGTATATCAGTGTTCCTTGTACTACTTTATTTTTGCAACTTTTTAAAGTTTAAAATCTTTCCAAAAAAATAGTTTAAAATACAAAAATAAATCTCTGGTCCATCTCTACTTAGTAGTCTTTCACATATCTTCTCATCCAAAATTGTCATGTGATTATATAATCTTGCTCTTGGAAAGCATATCAGACACCACCTAGTTCACCTTCCTAACAATACACCAATCAATTCTTTTCCATTTCTGATAGGTTATAACTCAAGGCCCACATGATTTTGGTGGAAATTCCATGATAACTAGGGAGTGCTCTGTCCCATGAAGCTATCGGTAAGGGTTTTATATCAGGCAGTTGTAACTATTCATACATGTAGCAGGCTGAATGGCAGCCCCAAACATATCAAGTCCTAATCCCTGGAAACTATGAATGTTATCTGATTTGAAAAAGATTACAAGTTTGTGTAATTTGTCACAGCAGTCATAGGAAACTAATACTAACATTGTCCCTCAGTAACTGTGGGGAACTGGTTCCAGGACCCCCCAAGGATATAAAAATCCACAGATGCTCAAGTCCTTAATATAAAATGGCATCATAATTACATATAACCTACATATATCCTCCTGGATACTTTAAATCATTTCTAGATTCCCTGTAACATCTCATACAATGTAAATGTTATATAAACAGTTGTTATTCTGTATTGGTTATTTGTATTTTTTTAAATTTTGTTATTTTTTATTTCTGATATTTTAGATTCATAGTTGGTTGAATCTTCACAAGTGAATCCTCCAGTATATGGAGGCCCAACTGTATACCTTTAGATCAAAAAACACTTACTGGGCACTGAGGATGTATCAAGGTATTTTTTACACTGATCTTAAATCTTCATTCCTGAAACTATCCAGTAATATCCTCCTAGGATTAAATAAGTTGAACACTGCACCCTTTCTTACATGACTGCCCAATCAATATCTGAAAGCATTCTGATCACCCTTCCCCTTAATCCCCTCTTCTCAAGACTACTTCTCCAAGTGCTTCCATCCTTCCTCATCATCATAGATGCCTCCTTGTAGACACTTTCTCTTAAAACGCATTGTCATGAACTGTACAAAACAGTTTGGTTGTGGCCTCCCCAGGGAAGAGTACAAAAAGGCTATGCACCCTCAGCTCTTTTAAGATAGCCTAAGACAGCATTCAGCAGCACCACTGTTGTAAATATGAGGTCAACAAACCCCTAGTCTTATCACATGGATTACTGCTATGACAGCCCTTCTGCACCTACAGGTGGATATTTCAACCTTTGAGCAGAACTTCACATTTTTCATTGCTAAATGTTGTCCTTTTGATGAGACCAGAGGTCAAACTTTTAAAATTACTTCGAGGATATATTTCATTCATCTATTACAAAGGGTATTGTTCCTGTCTGTAAAACCGATTAAGTGTGCCTTCCCTGACTTCATCCAAGTGTCTGCTACAAAGCAGAGGGAAGAACAAGAGAGAGTTCCCTGGGCTAAGCCAGTAGTCACCTCCCTACAGATTTCTCATCCAGCGAGGATTTACTGAGCTCCCATGTCCATGAAGACAGTCAGACATGTCATGGAATTCACGATACAGTTTAGTTCCCTAATGCCTGTGTATGAAATGTAGGATTCTTCCTAAAATGCCAGCATGTCACTCTTGTTCTCAAAAACTTCCAACAGTCTCCTTGGCTAACCAATCATATCTGTTTCTTATCTGGCTTCATCTTTTTCTGTCCAACCTGATCACCTTCTAGCAAGCCTTAGCAGTCCAGCACACCAGCCTCCCTGTGACCCCCACCCTCCTCTGCACCTAGCTTAAGTCAAACTCCCTGCCCTGGCACAGACTCATACTACTCAAAGTCACCCCAAGTCTCCAGGCTCTGACCTCGTAAAACCCTTACTGTTTGTCTACTCATTCTGGCACTTTATCATATGCTGCTGTACATGACTGTTTAATAGTTTCACACATATATATTTAATATCTCCAACAAATGGCAAGCTATAAAAAAGCAGAGAACTTCTCAAACTGTATTTCAAATACAGCCCTGGTTATACTAGAAGTGCAACATACAGGTCTATTGAAAGTAAGCACAGTGTTACTGAGAGAAGAGAGACGGACCCTCTCATATTGTTTTACATTGTTTTATACTCAAAAAAAGAAAGAGAAGCAAAACTAAAGGTAGGTAGCCCAGCGCCTAGGAACCAGACCCGAAACCAAGGAACCAGACCCAAAACCAGGCCTGGGCCAGCCTGACCTAAACCTGGTAGTTAAAGATCCGACCCCTGACCTAACTGGTTATGTTATCTATAGATTCCAGACATTGTATGGAAAGGCACTGTAAAAATCTCTGTCCTGTTCCGTTTCGTTCTGATTACTGGTGCATGCAGCCCCCAGTCACGTACCCCCTCCTTGCTCAAATCAATCACGATCCTGTCACACGGACCCCCTTAGAGTTGCGAGCCCTTAAAAGGGACAGGAATTGCTCACTCGGGGAGCTTGGCTCTTGAGACAGGAGTCTTGCCAATGCTCCTGGTCGAATAAACCACTTCTTTCTTTAACTTGGTGTCTGAGGAGTTTCATCTGAGGCTAGTTCTGCCACATTATTCTGGACTTTTTTTTAAGTGATTAAGGAATTTATCACCAATAAATCATTATTCTTCATGACAGCAAAAAAATTCATAATTTCTTAATCCCAATCTGCTACTTATCTAAAAAAGAATCTTTCATACTCTTCCATATATCTCTTACAATCTTGAAGCTGTCAACTATTTTTTCACATTTATAAAAACCTGATTTGCAAGATTGGCTCCTAAATTCTACACTTTGGGGTGTTAATCAGACATTTCTCCAAAAACCAACTCTTCCTTAACTACATACACTGTTATCTCTTACAGCATAACAGACATAACTTAAATGTGAAGTCCTATTTGTAAAGGAATCAGACCAATGTCCAAATGTCAAGTTCAGCTTCGGCCTTTTTTATCTTTCATCACTCAACTAAAAATTATTCTCAAGAATTCAGTATAACAGAAAGTGCAAAGAATATGGATTCAGGGAGAGTGAGGTATAATTTTAACTTTCTCCTTAGAATTCTGTGCAGCCTACAGGAAGTTAGGTAATCTCAGCCTTATTTTCCATAGCAGCCTTGAGAATTACTAGCTGTATGCCCTTGGGAAATTATGGAATCCGGGTATCAGTTTCATCATCAGTCACACAGGGGTAACAATAATCAGGACCTGTCCACAGGATTGCTGTGAAAATTAAACATATTAAGACATGAGAGTGACAGATCCTGGTTAGTTCTAAAACAACATTAGCTGTATTGTAAAGTACTGAGCATACAGTAGGGGATCAATGAAAGATAGCTACTATTAGTCTCTACACTATATTAGAATACTTACTGGTTATGCTAAATGAAAGAGATGGTTATTTATATGTTTATATCCATTTATCTACGACAGAATTCTCAAAATATAGCCCCAGGTCAACAGCATCAGCATTTTGTTAGAAATACAAATTCCTGAAATTTGTTAGAAATGCCAGTTTTCAGGCCACCCCAGACCTAGTGAATCAGAAGCTCCTGGCATGGGGCCCGGCAATCTTAACAAGCCCTCCAAGTGAGTTTGACAAGGCTACAGTTTAGGACCTACTAACATAAATCTAAGGTCTGGGGAAAAAAAGTCTTATTTGTAGGTTTTAATACACTCTACTAAGCAGTATTTTTCATTAGTCCTTTATAAAGTTAATGCTTTGAAAATTCCCCTATTTTAGCTGGGCGCGGTGGCTCACGCCTGCAATCCCAGCACTTTGGGAGGCTGGGGTGGGCAGACCACCTGAGGTTAGGAGTTCGAGATCAGCCTGATCAACTTGAAGAAACCCCATCTCTATTAAAAGTACAAAATTAGTTGGCATGGTGGCACATGCCTGTAATCCCAGCTACTCAAGAAGCTGAGGCAGGAGAATCGCTTGAACCCGGGAGGCAGAGATTGCGGTGAGCCGAGATCGCACCATAGCACTCCAGCCTGGGCAACAAGAGCAAAACTCTGTCACAAAAAAAAAAAAAAAAAAAATTCTCCTATTTCATCTGAGTCCACAGATGTAAAATTTTCTCGTTATGTAAAATTTGATAACTTTGCAATGGTCAAAACCACAGAGGAAACAGAGTTTTTTTTTCTATTCTCTAAATGATTCCACTGTGTTCTCAGCTTGAGGATTTATATTTTCTTCCCGCCACCAAATCAGACAATAAAGAATAGTGTGATTGATTTGGTGGAGTCATGAAGTCACTGACTTCACTATGTGGGCAAAGAATATCTGTGCCATGAGTAAATTAAGCTTTCCAAAGTCATGATGGAAGAGTGATAAAATCTGTGATAGTTGGGTGTCTCCCATGTAGTAACCAAGTAGATGACTCACAAACAGGGTGTGTCCAACAATGGCATCCAGGGCCTCTTCCTCTCCAAATGCATTTATGTGTCAATAAATTAAAGTTTACAAAAAGAAACAATATTTAGACCAAATAGCCTCTTACAAATGTGAAGGAATAAATTTACAATATAGCTGATCAGGATTGAAGAATATATTTCCACCATTAATTGCCAATTAGATGGATCCTATGCAAGGAAACCACATTATATAGACTTCTCTGGACTCCAACCTTCCCCTAAAAATCATTCACCCCCTTAAATTACTCCTCCTAAACATAGTCTCTCATGGCTCAAGTTCTAATTCCAGGTCCAAGTAAGTGATTAAAGGGAATCTTCCAATGATAGCTGTTAACGTGCTTCAGAAAATAAAGTCCTTCCTTCTTTCTCTGTCCCTCACTCCATTCCCTGAGAAAAGCAAAAGCTAAATCATTACTTAACTCGTAGGTGTCATTTCTCATATTGTTGTCCTATGAATTTCTAGACAGCAAAGTGCACGAGATGAGTAACAACAAGTAGTTATATAAAACTCTCTGATATAAAGAGGGAGTACCTAGTGTCATAGGTAGAACAGGCAGAAATAAATGCTGTAAATGACAAAAGAATGTCATCAATTTTATATTTTGGAACACTTCTCCAGGTAAAATTTAGCGAACTGAAGACACAGGTATTTCCAATAACAACTAGCTCTTACTCTAGTTCTGCAGTTTAAATTATGCTAAAGAATAATACATAAATGTTCCTGACACCAGTAATTTATCTAGAAACCATGATTTGCAAGGTAAATTGATCTGTGTGCTAACCGCACTTTATTCTTAAAAGTATTCTGAAGAATTATGAATCAAAAAGAAAACATTCTTAGCAGAACAGTCAGTTTCAAGGGCAGGCTTAGTCACACAACTGAACCACTGGAACACTAAAATTTAAATACATCTGGAAAAAAGCCACAGACGTCTGCTCACCAACAAATACAAGTTTTAATTAATTCGCCGATTTGCTTTAAACAAATGTAATTTTAGCTCTGAAAAATACAAAATAAGGCCACATTAATTTTTTTCTGGAGAAAAGGTTACATTTTAAAAGTTCTCAGGGCCCACCCCCAAGCAGCCTTGGCCCAGGGCTGGGGTGTGCAGGGCACCAGGATGTGAGTGGGAAAGCCAGATGGAGCAGCAGTGGTTGAAGGCCAGGCTGAGGGCTTGGCGTCAGCCGCTGAGACTATACAGAGTTTACTGTCATCTGCTGGACTGTTGAGTGAAAAATGTTCTCTGACCTGATCCTGAATTTTCCTTGATAATCAAAAGATTAAGAAACAGGGTCACACCAGGTTACCCAGACTGGACTCAAGAGACTCTCCCACTTCAGTCTTCCAAGTAACTGGGACTACAGGTGTGCACCACTGTGCCTGGCCCAGAACTGTTTTCTTAATTTCATTTTTGGATTGTTCTTTGCAAGTGTATAGAAACACAATAGTTTGTTAAATATTGATATTGTATGCTTCAACCTTACTGAACTCATTTATTCATTCTGGTCGTTATTATGGTGGTTTCCTTGGGATTTTCTTTAAACAAGATGCTATCATCTGCAAATAGAGATGGTTTTACCTCTTCCGACTCAGCAAAACCATTAATAAGAGATTGAAGTGTTTCATTTCATTTTCTGGCCTAATGTTCCTGATTCTTTCTAATGTTGTATTTCGCTGTTTGGATGTATCATAATTATTTTTACCAATCTCTTATTGATGAACATGTAGGTCACTTCCAACCTCTTGCAGTTATAACAGTGCTGTAATAAATAGTTTGGGCTTAGAAAGAATTTAATAATCACGAAAATTTTGTTTTCTTATAAAGTTGCTTTAATATTTGATATTAATTGTTACCCTATCTAGATATTTTAAATGATATAATAAAACAAATGATGTCACAAATAAAATACTTAAATTTTTAAACAACAATATTTTTAGAGATTGCTTTTTTCTGGATAAACAAGGACTTTTAAATCAAGGAACTAAAAATCTTGAAATTTTTAATAAGGTTCCACGTTCCTAATTTTAATGGGTGCTAGTTCACAAGTGCTAGTTAATTCTTCACTAATCAGCCAGATGAAAGTGGAGATCCAAAGGGACCCTCTTCTAAGGAAGCAACACATGCAAAGCTTAAACATAAATGAGACCATGGTTTGAAACTATAGAGTGGCATACACTCGGTTAAAAGCAATTTGATCATCACGACCATTTGGGCTAAACAGCCATTTGGTTGAAAAGGAATATCCCCCAGTTATGGCTTTTTTTCAAGTATTGGTAATTTTGGTACATCATAGGTTGTTTTTCAAGCTTTTGTACCAGAGTTTTCAGGAAAACTTTTTCTAATAAATGCTTTTGTGTTTCTAACTGATTTTCCAAAAACATTTATAATTTTGACTTTTTTCCTTTTAATAAGCATGCTTTTGAAATAAGCAAAAAAAAAAAAAAAAAAACAGTAAAAGAAGCTATATCAAAGAGCAAAAAAATCCTCACCAAATATTTTAAGAAGAAAATATTTATGCATATAAATGTAACAGTAACTTACGCAATCATTTAAAAGTTCCACAATGTTTACTTTTGCCAGTTATATAAAGTTTTAAAAATTGACCATGCCACTATCAACCCTGAGCACTGTATATATGCTTTTTTATAGCTACATAAATCACAACTACCCAAGTCACAAAAATTAGCAAATAGTTGAAACTAGAAGGTAAGAAAAGTAAACGCAACTCCACATCCAAGGGGGACCTGCTGGGATCTGCGACCTATTGCAGTGCTCAAAGAAGTCAAACACTGGACACAGCATCTCATTCGAATTCATATTCTCATTTCACGACTTCTAGTGCAGCTCTACCAGTAGTAGCTGTGTGGCAAGTTTAACCTATTTTTAAATGAGGGAACTGAACCAGAAGATTTGGAAGACGCCATCCAAGTGTGACTCTAAGTAAAATTAACTTTGAGGTCCAAAAGCTGCCAACCTTTCAGAAGTATGATGAGTGTTCATTGACTTCCTTTCTGTGAGAAGAATGTGCGGGAGAAGAAGAAAAGGAGATTTAAAAAAGGACTCCAGGCCCCCAAATAAACCTTTAAAAATCTGTGGAGGGGTAGGCAGGGGCAAAGAGAGCGCAGCTAACAGGATTACCATAGGTAAGCCATTCAGTGTCCCAGCAGGACTCTAAAGTAAAAAGGCAACACACCTATTAATCTTCTCAAAAAGATTCTGAACCCCAAACTGTAGCTTTTTCTAAAATGAATAAACTAAAAGGAAAAGTACTCAATGTAATAAAAAGAGACACAGATAAGGGAAGTAGATAGGCACCAAAAGCAACTTACACTTAACTTCACAATTTTGACACCATCCAAGTCAACCCACCCTTCTACACCATAAGCTCCCATTAATAGAGTGCCTAACAATATGCCAAGCGCTATGCTGTATGCTTAGTTAGACTATCTCATTTAAATCCTCACACCAAGCTGGCGTTACCACCATTTTACAGATGAGGGCATAAAGAGATTAAGTTCACACAAATAATGAATTGCAAAGCCTGGACACATCCCCGTTTACCTGACCTCAAAGGTGAGGCTTTTTCTGCACCTCTGTTTGGTGTACATGTCACAGACTGATAACCTTGCAAAAGACGTTTTCCTTTCAAAGATAATTTGTTCAAAGTTAACACAATATACCTTTTACAAAAATGAAAAAAACAAAAATCCAGTAAAGAAAGGCCTGTCTGGAGACTAACCCCTCAAGCACCTCACTGTCCAAAGGAACAGAACAAACAAGAATAGTTCTTGGAGTCATGACAAGGGTGAAAAAGGCAGGGGGAAATAAGTGAATAATATTAAATTTAAATTAACAAGATAAAAATTCAGAAAAGACAAAACTTTTAAGAATTATTTAAAAAATAGGGAACACATCCCTAGCCTGAGTCAGCACTCCAGGCAACTTATTACAGAACACAAAGCCAAGGACAAGAACGAAGGGTCTCCAGACCCAGGTACAGGGCTCCTTGAGGGCCATCCAATGTGCATCTCCAATTCTCCCTTTCTCTCCCTTCTCTGCCCCATGATTTAAAGATTACTTATGCCTACAGTTAAAAAAGGCAAAACAAAAAAATACACATAGAAATATTTTTATCTGAATGATCCTACTCCCATTTCTTCTCTCCTTACTCCTCGTCTTTTATTTTATCAACTCATTTTTTCATGATCATCCTTTCCCTTAACATGCATATAACATGATCCCATTTTATTAAAAGCTCTTCAAACAACACATTTGTCATTAATTGGAAAGGAATATGGTAGGCCCCAAGAAAGATATAGGACCTACTGCTCACCTTTCCCTGTTTCACCCTGAATATATTCATCATTCCAAGTAAAGAATATAAGAAAACCAATACAGAAAAAATATTTTCCTAATATTAAGATGTTTTATCCAACATTTATATATTTACTTTATATGTCCCACTAACTGCATTATGACCAAATGGCCACCCAAACAAAAGTGTTCAACAATCCTCTAAGTCAGACAAAATGAGGCTGATTGCCTAGTGCAATGTTTCTTTCACCAATTTTAGGTCCAGCATAGAAAAAAATCCCATGAAGACTGAATTTTTTCTGATTAACGAATAATAACACGAACCTTAGCAGCCTGGTACCCCAAAATGTTTTGGGATATTTAGTCATTTTTCTTCACTTGAGGTTAATGCTATAACTTCTAGACATAAAAAAAAAAAAAAGCAAGATAAGAAGCTATGTTCTGACACACTTGCGTTCTCTATTAGAAATTTTAGTGCACAACTCAGGATTAAAAGTCCACACTGAGCTGACACTAAAATAAAACAGAACAAGAACTTAAGCACCTAACTGGCAGCGTGAGTTAGCCAAGACCATATTGTCCAGCTTTCCCCCTCCCTAAAGTGGCTCCTTATCTAATAAGAGCTAATTTTAAATTCTGACCCATCTAATAAGGGCTAATTTTAAATTCTGACCCATAATAGACTTCAGGAAACAAACTAACTTGATTACAACCCTAAGCAGTTAGACTGGCATATATCTATCTATTGGCTACTGTGACTAAAATACTTATTTTCCCAATTCTTCGTATGTTACAGCAGAATTAAGTCTTATTATCTTGGAGATCTATCTAGGAGGTCATTTTGCCAAAACAAAAAAGGTACATATTCCAGGAAAATCAAGATTTGATCACTTGCTGTCTGACTTTAAAGACTACGTATGTGTAATCACTACATTAAGCCACCTCGAAGGGCTGCTGGAAGGACTCAACAATTTAATGTATGCAACGTGTATTAAACATGGTGAGAATATTCTTGCCAGGCACTATGATGGGCCCTCGGAATAAGTAGTACAGCCTCTGTCCTCAAACAGCTCAACTAGTATTTTGACGCTTTTAGCAAAAGCAGTCTCTTTATACTAAATCATCTAATTTAAGAACCATTCATAAAATGAAAGGCCAAGTCCAACATGCTTGGCACACAGTAGGTCCCCAATAAATATGTCTAGTGCCAGAGATACGGTTCCCATAAGCCATTTCATTTGTGCTTCTACTTTTCTCTGGTGTCCACTGCCAGCATCTGTGACTTGATTACCAATCTGGAACCGCAGTAGCTACAGAAGATATGAAGCAACCCTCTTTGCTTCCCTACATATGCCCACCCCTAGATCTCCATAGCTACAAAGACTGCTTAGGCCAGCAGCAGCCACAGGGGTGCCTCTTCAAAGAGCTTGCTTCCCTTAAAGCCACCTCAGGGATAGGAAAATCCCAATGGAGTCTTCAGCTCCAAAGGTCCACACCCCAAACTTTACAGAGGTGTCCTAGCCTGTAAGGAAGAGATCCTCTCCCATACAGTATGTGCAGAATGAAAGAAAAGCTTGGGAGAGGACAGATGAACTGCCACATGCAACATCAGAATTCACAATATATTTCCTCACAAAGCAGAGGGTCTCAACCTTTTATCGCTTGTGATTCTCAGCCAGAGAGTGGGTGATGTGCCCTCCCTGAGGGATATTATCAGAATTTGAGAAAAAGGTTCTGTCAAGTGGTGAGAGAGACAGGACTGACACATCTCTAAGGTAATTCTGACATGCCCCTGAAATAAAAATCTCTTTTACAGAAGATGATTAGATGTTATTTACATTACTGGTACCACTCTTAAGCTACATGATAGTTTAAATAAGATTTGTTGGCTAGCTTAAATATTTAAAATAATGTTTCTATGCGAGAAAACTCCAAATAGAAACATGACCTATTTCAACTTTAGGGCTCTCCATAAAAGGTGGGAGAAAGGGGAAAGTGACCAATAGTTTATTGTGAAATCCTAAGGATTCCTTACACAAGATTTACAGAAGGGCTTCAATGGGGTCCAGTAACTCCATGAAATTATATGCAAATTTTGTGTCTATCTATTTTCTGGATAGTTTATATTCTCAAAATTACCCATGGTACACAAGTAAATATTAATTTAAGAACCACAACCATTAACTGCTTCATAGAGAAAGTTAAACATAAGCACCAATTACTGGATTAAATTAAGTATAAGAATAAAATTAGTCTAGACTTCTGTCTCTACAATATCTTTATTCCCATCTAACCTTCTGCCATCCACATAAATCTGATGCCAGAACTTGGTTTGAATCTTGAGAGAGAGAAAAAATCTTACTAAGAAATGTAGGTTTTCCATGCACTAACATATAAATATGTACAGACTTCTGAAACTGTTGAGATTTTATAGATTCCAACAACAGGTTTTACTAATGTCACAGAATGCACTGCAATCACTGGGTACTTATCTTTCCACTTCCATCATTACCCACCGTTCACACACCAAATAATTATAGATGCCTAAAATGCATGCAAAATTCTCTAGAATTTAAACTTTCAAGATGATTTTCAAAAGCTGTGCTTCAGAACTATATAATCAATTGCTGAAAAATAAACTGAAATATTCAAAACAATTCCAGGAAGTGAATGAAATAAAAACTGACCTTCATGAGATGCTGATTTATCCATTTTGTAAACGTTTTCTTCTGAACTTTGTCCCGTTCATCTGGAAGAAAAAAATATATATAAAGATAAGGTTGGTAAAATCTATGAATAGATGACCTTGTGGTCATGGATATAAACAAAAATGAGATATTTAAAAGATATGGTTCAGTGTATTCAAAGTTTCTTGTTAAATTTTGGAAACTTCAGGCTCTCTGTAACAAAGTGTTTAAAGATCTGCTTGTCAGGTTGGTCTCTTCCCAATACTGCATTTACCAATATTCCTCCATTAAACAAATGCCCTCTGCCCCTCTGTCCCATAACCCTTCATCACCACCACCACCACCACAAAGTTGTCTAACCTCAGCCTTGTCATTGCACTGAATTTCCCAAAGCACTTTACCATATGTATGTCCCATTTGCTCTTCACAGCCATAAGAGGGAGGGTAGGTAGTGTTACTCCCATTTTGTAGAATAAGAAACCAAGACTTAACAAGGATAAAAGACTTGTTCATGATTACCCAGCAAATAGTTTAAAGTCTTGACAAAAGGCAAGGCCTAAATTGAGACTTTTTGGCTTGACGTAGACTCTGGCTGAATATTAATTATTATGCTTAATTATTCAGTGGAATCACTATACTTTTTTTTTTTTTTTTTTGGATACAGAATCTCACTCTGTCAGCCAGGCTAGAGTACAGTGGTATGATCTCAGCTCACCGCAACCTCCACCTCTGCCTTCCGGGATCAGTCCCCCCAGTAGCTGGGACTACAGTTATGCACCACCATGCCCAACTAACTTTTTTCTTTTTTTTCTTTTTTTTGTATTTTTAGTAGAGACAGGGTTTCACCATGTTGGCCAGGCTGGTCTCGAACTCCTGACCTCAGGTGATCCGCCCACCTTGGCCTTCCAAAGTGCTGGGATTACAGACGTGAGCAACCGCACCCGGCCTATGCTATTTCTTTCCTAGAGTTCTGTGTTGAACTGTATAACAAAGAAATGCCCCAACTAGATCTTCACTGTGGACAGTGATCCTGCCCTGGTTCCTACAGACAGTGCAAAGAAGAGTGACAAAAGTTTTCTTCTGATTTAAGGAAAAAGAGCAATTGGAATGCTGTGGTCCCTCAAGCTATTATTTCAAAGGAGAATGAGAATCATCCAACACCTACAGCTAGCATTCAAAACCATATTATACTATCTTCCTCCTCCCTACCTCTAGACAGCAATTCCTTACTTTCTTATTTCCTTCTTCTGTCCTTTCTGCCTCCAGTGCTACCTCTTTTCTCCTTCCCTGGTGGTCTTCTTTCCTCTTCTACCACAATTCAGATGTTCTCCATCCTTTCCCTGGGGGTAAGATATGTCTCAGTCTCTTTCTTCATCTCTTTTTCTCCTCATTCTTCAATCTCTTTTTCTCCTCAATACCTCCTCTATTGTAAT
Organism: Theropithecus gelada; assembly: GCF_003255815.1. NCBI lineage: Eukaryota > Metazoa > Chordata > Mammalia > Primates > Cercopithecidae > Theropithecus > Theropithecus gelada. Next base: position 58,889,445 of record NC_037671.1, read on the forward strand.
ATAACTAGAGTTTCTTTGAAAATGTTTGTCCTATTTATTAAAAATGTTTATGTTCTCTAGAATAATTTGAATGTAAACAAAAATATATCAACTGGGGAAAATATACACAATATGAGACAAATGTTACTAATATTATTACAAAAAACCAGCAATAAGAAAAAGATTAACACCATAAAGCATAAGTGGGCAAAAGCAGACAGTTAATTAATTTTTAAAAAGGTAATGCCCAAGGGTTGAGTGTGGTGGCTTATGCCTATAATCCCAGCACTTCAGGAGGCCAATGAGGGCAGATTGTTTGAGCCCAGGAGTTGGAGACTAGCCTGGGCAACATGAGGAAATCCATATTTACAAAAAAATACAAAACTTAGCCAGATATGGTGGCATGCACCTGTAGTCCCAGCTACTTGGGAGGCTGAGATGGGTGGGTCATTAGAGCCCAGGAGGTCAAGGCTGCAGTGAGCCATGATGGCGCCACTGTACTCCAGCCTAGGTGACACAGCAAGACCTTGTCTCAGAAAAATAATAGAATAACAATAAAAATGTAATGCACACAGGTACTCAACCTCACTAACAAATAATAATAATATAAAATAACACAGATAAGGCTTTCTAACTTATCAAATTGCCAAGATTTTATTTTTTAAAAAATTTCATGTTGAAAAGGACATAGGAAGCAGACACACATATTGCTAATGAAAATGTCGTTTAATTTAAACTTTCTACACCTGCATTGTTCAATACTGTAGCCACCAGTCACATACACCTATTTAAGGTGACAAAGTTAATTAAAGCAAAATAAAATTAACAATTCAGTTTCTTTGTTGCCCCTAGTCACAATTCAAGTGCTCCACAGTCACATGTAGCTAATGGCTAACATATTGAAAAGCACAGAAACAGAATATTCTAATCATCACAGAAATTTCTATCAGCACTGCTCTAGAACAAAGCTCTATTGGACAGCACTGCTTTAGAATAATTTGATATAGACTAATCCCATCACCACAGAAGTTTCTGTCAGACAGAACTGCTCTAAAACAAAGCTCTATTGGACGACACTGCCCTACAACCATGTGTCGATATACATAAAAAGCCCTAAAAATATCTACGACCTTTCCCAGCAAATCTACTTCTAAAATCTATTCCAAAGTTATAATCACAGAATGTAAAAAATGTAACTATGAGAATATAAATCAGAGTGTTTACAATAGGAAAATAAAAATTCTGAAAAAACACAAATGTTCAAGAAAAGGAAACAGAGAAATTTTAGTAAAGTGATACAATGGTTTGTTCAGATTCAACTTGTAAAACTACTCAGTGATAGCATTATCATTTAGAGGTCTCCTAATAAGAACGGGAGGCAGGACAATAAAGTAGTTTTTATTTCATAAGCATTTCTTCTCCAAAGTACCTCCTTGAAACACCTTCCATTTCCTATCACTGTCAGGGAGAAACAAAATGTGCTTATATACAGTCTATCTTTAGATTCTGCCTATAACACCTTTTCAGTGCCCCAAACTTCTAATATACTTCTTGACTTAACACTGAGTACTTAAAAATTAGAGAAACGGGTGCAGAAAGTATTCCCAGACAGTAGAAGTTTGCAAATTCTGAATATAAATGCTCAGAATTCATACTAAATTTTTTTTTCTTTTTTTTGTTTTCTGGAGATGAAGTCTTGCTCTGTCGCCTAGGCTAGAGTGCAGTGGCATGATCTCAGCTCACTACAACCTCCGCCTCCCAGGTTCAAGCGATTCTCCTGCCTCAGCCTCCTGAGTAGCTGGGATTACAGGCATATGCTACCACACCTGGCTAACTGTATTTTTAGTAGAGACAGGGTTTCACCATGTTGGCCAGGATGGTCTTGATCTCCTGACCTCGTGATCTGCCCGCCTCGGCCTCCCAAAGTGCTGGGATTACAGGCATGAGCCAACGCGCCAGGCCTGGTTTTCTTTCTTTCTTTTGTTTTGTTTGAGACAACAGAGTCTTGCTCTGTTGCTCAGGCTGGACTACAGTGGCACAATCTTGGCTCACTGCAACCTCCACCTCCCCAGGCTCGAGTGATCCTCTCACCTCAGCCTCTCAAGGAGCTAGGACTACAGGTGCAGGTCACCACGCCTGGTGAATTTCTGTACTTTTTGCAGAGATGGGGTTTTGCCATGTTGCCCAGGCTGGTCTCAAACACCTAAGCTCACGCCATCCACCTGCCTCAGCCTCCCAGAGTGCTGGGATTATAGGCATGAACCACTGCACCTGACCCTAAAATTGTTTTATTTGCCTGATTCCAAATGTAAAACCCCCAGGCACTTTGCTTAAAACGCTATCAAAAGCAATGATATTAATATTTGTGAACCAATAATATTATCCACAAAATGTTTTTTAATTCCTCTGTTGGCCCTTCAGGGGCATCATCTATACCTCATTCATCTTTGTCTACCACATACTAGATGCCACAAAGCCTCTATGCCGCAATGCCTCTATGCACTGGACAGATAGTGTGAAATAAGTTTATTTCAGGAAGGACAATCCAACTCAGGAAAACAATATAGAATTACTTGTATATATACAGTAGTATATACAACTATATCTCTTAAAGCAATAATGGTGTCTTAAATGTCTTTCGGCCTTGCTATTCCTAAACAGTTCAAAACAAACCGAAATTACCAATTTGTATGTAAAGCAGGAACAAGGAAACAGAAACAATTGACTAGTTCTCTTCACTGATTACATGCAGATTCTGTACTTCCCTCATTTACTCACTCTTCATCCTAGCAGCTATCTGGTCATTTTATGAGTCCAGTGCTATAGTAGTGCTGGTGTCAGAGGGGTATGAACCAGAGCAACTCCATCTTGAATAGGAGCTAGGTAAAAGGAAGCTGAGACCTACTGCGCTGCATTCCCAGATGGTTAATGCATTCTAAGTCACAGGTTGAGAGAGGAGGTCAGCACAAGATACAGGTCATAAAGACCTTGCTAATAAAACAGATTACAGTAAAGATGCTAAAATCCACCAAAACCAAGATGGTGACGAGAGTGACCTCTGGTTGTCCTCACTGTGACACTCCACCAGCACCATGACAGTTTACAAACGCCATGGCAATGTCAGGAAGTTACCCTGTATGGTCTACAAGGAGGAGACATGAATAATTCACCCCTTGTTTAGCATATCATCAAGAAATAACCACAAAAATGAGCAGCCAGCAGCCCTCAGGGCTGCTGTCTACAGAGTAGCCATTCTTTATTCTCAGCTCGCTGCAACCTCTGCCTCCCAGGTTCTCTTGTCTCAGTCTCCTGAGTAGCTGGGATCACAGGCATGCACCACCACACCTGGCTAATTTTTATATTTTTAGTAAAGACAGGGTTTCGCCATGTTAGCCAGGTTGGTTTCGAACTCCTGACCTCAGGTGATTCTCCCGCCTCGGCCTTACAAAGTGTTGGGATTACAGCCATGAGCCACAGCGCCCAGCCTACTTTCTTAATAAACTTGCTTTCACTCTACTCTATGGACTCGCCCTGAATTCTCTCTGGCAAGAGATCCAAGAACTCTCTCCTGGGGTCTGGATCTGGACCCCTTCCCTGTAACACTGGGACCACCAGGCTGCAGAGAAAGCACTGGTCTTGGTTTCTGAAGCTCATCACCTGGAGAGGACACCTGACAGAAAGGCAGTGTGGTAAGCATACCAACTGAGAGAAGTACATGGCACTCGCCATGTATACAAGCACCAAAAAGAGAAGGACCAGCCTCATCCAGGGCTGTCACATGGGGCATAAAGGAGAGAAAGTAGGGTAGCAAGACAGAAGCCAGCCATGTGTCAATTTCTCCACCAAAAAGAAACTCTGACTTAATCATTTAACACTGAAAGAGCTGTGGTTAGGACCCAACTATTATGCTTCCCTACAGAGTTGCTTCCACTATCCCCAAGATACTGTCATTTTTCAAATGGAAGTGCTGACCACATCTCAGTCACAGACAGGGAGCTGGGGAATCTGGATCTGTGATGTGATGTGAACTTTGGACAAGTGACTGCAAACAATGGAAGTTCTGTGCCAAAGTCTAGCACTCATATCACATTTCAGCAGTGCTTTTCTAAGCATCCAGCAAAAAGAAAACAGAGTAAACGAAAAAATTACTTCCTAGGTAATATCCATATTATTCCCATTAAATAACAGCCAAGGCCCCTGATGCTAAATCCTAAAGAAAAAAAAATCAATAATACATTAAAAATCTTTATAATTCAAGAATAGAGAGTTTCTATATCAAGTCACAAAATAAATTTAATGTATTATGTGTATTATATAAACTACTTTCTTCTTGGGTGCAAAAGGGTTAACAAAATAGATTTCTTCTTTTCTAAGTGAATAAAAACTGGTCCTATAGTTCAAGGAAGATGAGGTAAAACAAATTCGATAGATAAATTGGCTAATTTCTTACCCAACTGGTATATTAAGAAAGCTGAGATAATCAAATAATTTACCTCTAAGCATAGAGGATAGGTTCACTTAAATAATATAACTATACAAAGGTTCTTTCGATCAATGAAGTTTTGTTGTTGTTGTTGTTGTGCTAGAGGCTCAAAAGCACTGCTAATAACATGATATTTGGTAGGTACTACTGAGGTAATATCTAGAAATTATGATCCATAACTAACGTACATAAGATACAAAGACTAAAGTTAACTAAATAACACACATAAATCATAAATTACGATACTGTTTTCTAACAGGAACAGCCTAAACCTTTTCTTTAAAACCACAATCAACTTAAATGAGTTCCATTCAAATACCAAAGTATGCTCTTTAACATGAGAAGGTTCCCACAATGCTACAGTAACGAGAAAAGAGTTAATGTGAATTTTAAAGGCTTCACCTTTCTTCAAGAGAGCAACCTAGAGTCAGAGAATAATTTAAGTCTGGGAAGACTTTGTAAATCACACCACTCTCCATACACATTATTTCAAAAGGGAGTTATTTCAGAAGGGAGTATTCCAGATTACACCATCTAATTTTCCAATTACAAGTCTCATAATGGTTCTTTATTTCATTTCAGTTAGAGATGTCTAACACTGAGATTTATATTTAGGGCAATGTTGCTACGGCACCAAAAAGGAAAAATCATTCCTGTGATTTTAAACAACTGAGCTTTTATAACATTCCTGTATTTGAAAATTATTTCATTTATAGATTAAGTTTTCAATAAAAATATATATTTACATCCCCCTTATAACATGCAACAGCTGAAAATATGTAACGACACTGAAGACAAAGAATAACAGAATTGCAGGGAAACAAATAAATACAAAAAGAGCACTGATTATCACAATCTATATTGATCAGTTTTCAGTGAAATCCAAACAAAGCTAAACTCACTCAGTACCACACACACAGTAAGTATTGACATTATATAAATACACATATTTTGTGGACAATAGGCGGGGGGAGATCTCTCCAGGGAGCCTCAGAAGTTGTCCTGATTTTGGTACAGTTTTTCGAAAGGTGCCGGACAATCAGCTAAACTATCGTCATGCAAACCAAAGCAGGTAGTGCAACTTTCCCTTCCCGGTTCTGAAAACATGAAAGTGATAGTATACGTGATACTACTAACCCATACAGCACATCAGTCCCACCAGCTTTGCGTTCCAATCTTGACCATTTTTCATGAGCTGCCCCATCATTCTGCAGGAAATCTGTGCAGCAGTTCCCTAAACTCTCTCCGTACCAACTCTGATGTGTCAGAGTCCTGTTAACTTTCTATGTAGAAAAGAAAACACTGACTAGACACTCCTACTTGCAAGCTGAAAACTAGTCAACACCTCCTTTTAAACAAACATTAACAAAGCCAGACTCCTCTACTATTTTTGTAGGGGATATATACAACTGTTACTAAAAAGAAACTAAATTGTCTATTTCCTCCTTTTCATTTTAAAGTTGTTCTTAAGAAGTCCTTTTAAAAAATGTTTTAATTCCCTTTGTTTTGCAATGAGGCAAACCAATAGGATGTTAGATTTCACAGTTGAACTAACTCATCACATTCTCTCTTCTAACACCCCAGGCAGAATTCCCCTGCAATAAAAAGAAAACAAAAAATCCAGCCTAACTTGTTTAACTTATCCCTGATACGTGTGCTAGGAACATGATTTGGAAGGATCACCTTTATAGGCTAGACATACATCCTTCTGGGAGAAAACCACTTTTGGGTATTTCTTTATGTATGCCTTATAGATAAATTTTCATTTGGTTTTCACAATAATTCTGAGTTGGGTAGTACTGTCCTCAGTTGAAAGCTGTGAAAATTAAAGTTGTAGAGATTAAGAATCTAGCCTAAAATTCCACAGTCAAAGTAGGATCTTAAGAAGTCTGAGTCCAAACCCTTTATGTCATCAAACAATAGAACCCCTAATCTAATAATGCAGGAAAAGCAAGGTGCCTCCAATTTAGGAGCACTTCACTTCTAAGTATGAAGGAATGAATAATGAAAAGTCAAGATATGAGAACTCTTGTTCTAAACAAGCAAAAGACCAACTATCTTCAGCATTCTTATGTTTGTCTGAAACATTAGACCAATAGACCTTCCTGAATATAAACTGTATGTATACACATTTAACTCCAAAAAAAAACAAACAAAAATGATCACTACTTATTTCAGCAATAGAGAGCCAGTATTCAATCATACCACAATACTGCTGGATTAATAGTTGCCAAGATGCTTTGAAACATCTTTATATGATTTTCTAACCGTATTCTAAATATACTATAAATGAATAAATTGTACCAGCTCCTGCTGAGAAGTTCAAAGTATCTGCTTAGTAAATAGCCCTTCTCTTCCTATCTCTCTTTTTCAAATTATCTTTAGAGCCCTTGCCTCCACTACAGGAAAATCTGAGCCTGTCTATTTCACTGAAACCAGGATGATAAAAATAATAGCAAACACTTAGAGAGTACTTATTATTTGCCAGGTATTGTTCTCAATTACACACACATATATAACACACATACACTGCACATTATACTCATAACAATCAGTGAGATAACTTCCATTTACACACGAAGAAACTGAGGCACCTAGAGGTTAAACAACTTGCCCAGGATCATGAAGCTACCAAGAGCAGAGAATGCAGTTTGTAAAAGCCTACTCAATATTATAATTTCATACTTTGGAAATAAAATTCTAACTTTAAAAAAATGAGTTAAAAATAAAAAGTAAAGCTTGGGCCAGCCATGATGGCTCATGCCTGTAATCTCAGCAATTTGGGAGGCTGAGGCAGGTGGATCACCTGAGGTCAGGAGTTTGAGACCACCTGCCCAACATGGTGAAACCCTGTCTCTACTAAAAATACAAAAAATCAGCAGGGCATGGTGACAGGCACCTGTAATCCCAGCTACTCGGGAGGCTGAGGCAGGAGAACTGCTTGAGCCTGGAAGGCGGAAGTTGCAGTGAGCGGAGATCACACCACTGCACTCCAGCCTGGGCGACAAGAGCCAAACTCCGTCTCAAAAAAAAAAAAAAAAATGCAAAGCTTGGCCCAATTGTCAAAGGTGGGAATCCACAGAAGATGGAATTTACCTTCTGTAGCTTAATGATTCTAAAGCGTGGGAGGGAGGGGAGCTGCAATGCTTTACTAAGAAGTTACATCAGAATTTAAGGCAGGGATAAGATTTCTGAGTTTAAGGATCAAATGTGAATTTTAAAAGATGGAGAAACACTTTGAAAAGGGTTGTATCTCCAAAAAAAAAAAAAAAGGGGGTAAACATGAAGGTAAAATGGAAGGAGAAGAAAGGACGCTAGTCAGTTTCCCTATTACTGCCTGGAAATAGCTCTGTGGTACAACACAGTAAAAGTATTGCAAGTGAACAGCTGTAAGATTGTTGGTATTATAGAAGAAAGAAGAAAGGAATAGTTGGGATTGTTGAAAAGATCAGTTCCTGAAAAAGTTGGACAATGGATGGTTGGTGAACAGGGAGCTGGGTGAGAACAAATCAAAGAGGCTGCACTTCACCACTCCATCTCCTGTAGAATCCCATCTCAAACCACCTGTGAGCTATCAGCTCACACCCAATCATCAGCTGACAGCACTGCCTCACTCTAGTAACACCTCACTTGCCTACCTGATTTGATCTTCAACCACAGAAATCTCAGCCAACAGTACTTGATGACTGGAAGTTGTAGCTGCCATGTAGTTGAAATGGGTAATAGGAAAAAGTGCCCACTCTCATTTTAATTGAAAAGTCTTACCAAATATTCATTCCACAGGAACATCAGTATGGTTTATTTCTATTAGTATAGACCTACAACTGATGTTCACGTTCTAGTCAATCCAACTTTCATTCACTCGTCTGTGACTCACCTCTGCGGAAGGACAGACTTAGAGAAAGCTACTTAATAACTCTGAGCCTTAGCCACAGACTACTCCCCAGCCACTAGCCCCTCCACCCTACTTTTGTTAAAAGGAAGGTCCTCACCAGGAAAATTCTATCAAAGTTATCACATAAAATTATTCATCATTAAGAAAGTTTGCAAAATACTTTAGGACTCCATAGGTGAAAGTATACAAATGCTGTTATTTCCCAGTAATTTCTTAGCTTAGTTACTAATGCAAAGTCCTATATACATAAAGCCTACAGTTGATCTCACAATAATAAATATTGTCTACCTCTGTTTTAGCAACAAAAGATTCTCATGTTGCTGCATGTACAAAGAAATATTGTAAGGCGTTGCTTAAGAAAAGCTTTCTTCTTGAACGTTTCAAGAGAAGTGTGGAAATAACAAGTCCAACACACAGCTACAGTAAAATCTTAGGATTTATACTACCTGGCAGTACATGAAGAAATTATACAATATTAGAAACAATTCTCAAAACAAATAAAACAATTTAAAAATATAGAAAACAATGCTTTTAAAATACTTGGGTGGGAAAAATATTTCAAAACAAGTTATGAACCAAAAAAACTAAACAAATAAAACTATCAAATTTGACAAACTACTGATATAACAGCAGACACTGTAGACAAAGTTTAAAAACTCACTAGAAGAAAACATCTGCTCTCTATATAAAATATACATCAAGAATATCCAAATAGAGTAATAACTCTTATTAATTAGTAAGAAAAAAGGACAGCTCTTCCTAAATTATAAATGGTGTGAGCATACAATTCATAGAAGAAATGCAAATGGCCAACAAAAATATGGGGTAATACTAAAGCAACTTTCTAATCAGGAAATGCATATAAAATGATTTCATATTGGCACAAATTTGTAAGAATGATAATGCTGAATGCAGAGAAATAGATAGTCCCAAGCTACTGTAATGTGGGTATGTAAAATGGCAAATACTTTTTTTTTTTTTTTAAACAGACAGGGTTTTACTCTGTCATTCAGGCTAGAGTACAGTGGCATGATCACAGCTCACAGCAAACTCAACCTCCTGGGCTCAGGCAATCCACTCACCTCAGCCTCCTGAGTAGCTGGGTCTACAGGCACACCCCACCACCCCCAGCTAATTTTTAAAATTTTTTGTAGAGATAGGATCTCCCTTTTTTGTCCAGACCGGTCTCCAACTCCTGACTTCAAGCAATCTCCTAGCCTTGGCTTCCCAAAGTGCTGGGATTAGAGGCATGAGCCACCATGCCCAGCCACAAAGAGTTTTTTGAGAACAATTTAGTAGTGTCCATTAAAACTTAAAATCCACATACTTTCTGAACCAATAACTCTACTTGTAGGAAACAAATACTTGCTTATGTATGATTAGCACACAAAGATGTTTACTATAGCAAAATATTTGAAACAATTTAAATATCAGTCACCAGGAGACTAAATGAATGAATCATAGTTCACCTTTCACCTATCCTATAAAATTTTAATAAAGGAAAATCTGCACATAGTAACATAAAAGATGTTTACAAGATAAGTAAAAATAATGGAAAATAATAAATAGATATAAAAGATGTATATCATGAGGAACAGCGGTTTCATCAGGAGAAGACAGTGGAAGCTGTAAGGACAGAGAGGCTGGTAGATGGTGTCTTTCATATTTCATTCTACATATTTCTAGATGGAGTGTCTGATTATTTTACAAAGAGGGTGTATGTGTTTATTGCTATTAATAATAACTGTGAGGGGAAAATGTGTTTCAAGTTATTTTATTCATTTATGTATTACATATCTTGGTGAACTCTATGGTAAAGATACAGAAAAAATACTGAGACACACGCCAGAGTACCCCATTCTGGCCTGAAGTTAAGCACTTCAGGTGTTACTGGACTTGCTCTTAGGCTGATGGCTGCAGGAGGGAAGGCAAAGGGAAGAAGACAGGGGAGGGGTGAGAGTTGGGGAGCAGAGGTGGAGGTGCAACTGGTGATACCTTCTTCAGAGGATGGCTGCCCAGTCGGAGATACAAAATAGAGAAGGCACAGGAGGTCTCTGAAAGGAGAATCATTTACTGAGAATATAGTCAGAAATTACACTGCGTGAAGAGTCTCCTTGTTCAAAGTTTAATTGCCACAGAACAAAACAAATGGTTTTGCCGGCATCTGTCATGAATCCAGACACAGGACAAGAGTAGAATGGTAGAATGTGCTAGGTAAGCTGAGATGTAAACTACAGATGCCATAAATCTCTCCATACAAATGCTTTTTTGTGTATCTCCTCCTCTACCACTATCTGCTTTCCCAGTCATCAGATCTCCTGCCTTCCTGTAAGTGCAGTTGCTGAGCAGCTGAGGTTCAATCGTATAGTTGGCTGGGATCTAGGGGATCAGGTTCTGCTCTGACAAGAAATTTACTGGTATCTGTTCTCACAATTGGCTAAGAATTGAATATAAAACTCCTAGAATCTACCTTCTCCTACCTGAGCATCCTAAAAACATATAAACATAAAGAGATTTTTAATTACAGTAATACTGCTACAACATTTAAGTGTTATATATAATCTAACTTCTGATCTGAGTCACTGTTTAAGGACAGAAAGCTTCTGCGACTCTTAATCTGTAACATGCTAACCTTAAGAAATTAGATTTTTAAAGGTTTTCACTATCAGCCTTTCTTTCTAGATTCAGAGATCTAGATAAGAATATACCCCAAAGCACAGAGATATGTAACTTGATGAAAATGAATTAAATAAACATCATTTCTACATTATTTATATGTAAGGTAAATCCATTATATTATGAAGACCTTAAGTAATTTGGTGTTTTAAAGTATTCAGTTTTGAAAACTTTTATAATTAGTACATATGTATAAGGACAAAAACAGAACAGTTCACTTTAAAAATCAAATTCATACAAGATATCTTCAAAATTTATCAAAGCAGGACCTCCAGTAACTCAGATAAAAATAAAATCAACAAATTATAAGGAATACATACAGTTTTTCAAGTTTCTTTGAAATTTTATGACTTGTTGGTTTCTGAAAGACTCCTATTTCTTCTTACCTTTATGCTATTTTCTGTCCCAACCAATAGCCTACCTGGACAACATATGCCTACATAAGTTCATTAAATAAGTAGGTGCCTTTAGAATTCAAAATATAAAAGAATATATATTCCTATATATGGTTTCGTATATGGTTATGGTTGTATATGGTTGTATACCCTGTATATGGTTTCACTAGACCATATTTGGTAGGCTTTGGTAGGCAGCTATGGTAAGGACAAAAAACAAGACTTAAGAATCAGTAGATGCAAGGAATCTACATAAACCTGGGTTCAAATATTAGCATCAACACTGGCTAGCAATTTCAGCTTGGGAAAATGATTTAACTTCTGTGCAACTCAAGTTTTCTCATCTATAAAGCAGAATCATAGGTATTTCTAGACACCTATTCACACAGTGTTCTTATAAGCACTAAATACGATAATACAGTATAATTAAGTTTATGTACTAGGCTCTCAAGAAATACACTGGCTTCCTAGACACTTCAATTAAATCAGCAGAATTCTTATCAAGCACCTACAATAAACATCAAAGTCACAACACTATGCACTACAGAATTTCATTTCATCTCACAACAATCTTACTGCTGTTTTTATCGATCATCATCCTCTTATTACTGATTTTTTAAAAATAAATTTAAAAGAACATAACCTAGCCCAAGATTTCTGTAAGCAAGGAAACAGCAGAGCTGGAATTTGGCCTAGATATTCTAATACCTTTTCTACTATACAAAATTAAGAGGTAAGGGTGAATCAAACTATATAGTCTCCAACATCAAGGAACTAGGACAGGACATAAGATAAACAGATGTGATTTCTTACTATATCAATTCCAGAAAAAGAAAAACCAAAATAAAATGTCCTTGGCTCTTAAGGATCAAGCCCTTCACTAAATAAATTGCATAAAAGTCCCTTATATTAGAAAAAGGTACAGAGAAATTTTCAATCTTCTCAAGGTGATGGTATAAATCAATACAAGGTCAAAAATAAGAGCTTGGGCTGGGCGCAGTGGCTCAGGCCTGTAATCCCAGCACTTTGGGAGACTTGAGGCGGGCGGATCACTTCAGGTCAGGAGTTTGAGACTGGCCAACATGGTGAAACCTCGTCTCTACTAAAAATACAAAAAAATTAGCCAGGCGTGGTGGCATGCACCTGTAGTCCCAGCTACTCAGGAGGCTGAGGCAGGAGAATTGCTTAAACCTGGGAGGCAGAGGTTGCAATGAGCCGAGATCAGGCAACTGCACTCCAGCCTGGGTGACAGAGTAAGACTGTGTCTCAAAAAAATAAAAAATAGGAGCTTGGGAGCTCTTGTCTTTCTCTGATACTGTAGGTTACTACACAGTGGAATGCTCTAATTCTGTTTACCATGAACATAATCAGAGTCTTTCTTGATAAGTATTGACTGGTACCATGAATATGGCCTAAGAAATAAAATCAGATATACCTTAATACATGGCCTAATACTCATATAAGAAGTTCCATTTTTCATGGAAAAAAAGGTGATCTAGAATTCTTAGTAACTACTTTCATATCACTGTGGTCTCTTTAATTTGACCAGGGAGTTTAAGAGTATTTTCTCAGGTTGTGAGGCCACATTTTTTAAGGCAATGGAAATTACAGGTATGAATCACAAGCGTAACACTTTTCACTCCTATAATAGAACAGGGCCAGTTGCAGAGTGAGTCATCAGCAGGAATAAATGGGTGGAGAACACCAAAGACAACTGCTCTGAACCATTGGAAAAAATTTTCATTCTGGGTTTGTTCATAATCACATGGCCTCCCACTTAAAGTTGCTTATTTAAATGTAGTTTACAGCTGGTATGGACAACTGCTTTAGTTACAGGATCACCATGCATGCCCCAGTGGGCTTTAGGAACCACACTCCAGGTAACCCAACACCATCCCAGAAGGGCTCTGCCGCTACCACCACCATCCACCGCACCCTCTCCCTGCAGCCACACCCGGGAGTACAGATGAGCAAAAGGAAAGGCACACATTAAATGTTAAGTGTCTGGAGTGCACACAGACTTCTCTCTGAGGCTTAATTCCTCTTGGGAAAAAGATCTTCAAATCTGTTTTGCTAGGGACTCATTCTCCCAGTGAATACTTACCCAAAACACAACATGTAAAACAGACAGAGATAAAGTAGCTCTAACTGGAGTCAGAGGAGAAAAGAACTTCCCCCTAAGTTTACCCACTAGAGAATATCACCTTGGGTTGATTATCTCCATACCTCAACTTTCTAGTGAATTCTTGCCTTGTCCAATTGCTTGTCCTGAAAATCAAAGGCAAACTTTGAAGAAGAGGACACTCTTCTCAGATCTCCTTACAGACATTTTAAAAATAATCTATGCTTCTTTATTATCTACTATGAGAACAGTGGTCTCAGATTTTCAAACTCCACAGCTCCTCCTATCTATCTTCATGAGAAAGTAACACAGTCACCTTCTAGTCCCTAAGACAAAGAAGGAAGGAAGGAAGGAAGGAAGGAAGGAAGGAAGGAAGGAAGGAAGGAAGGAAGGAAGGAAGGAAGGAAGGAAGGAAGGAAGGAAGGAAGGAAGGAAGGAAGGAAGGAAAGGAGGGAGGGAGGGAGGGAGGGAGGGAGGGAGGGAATATGCAAAAGAAAAGAAGAGGAAATTCATTTTTCTTTATTTCCACACTTTTATCAATAAGTAGATAAATTATCTAACAAAAATCAGGGCTAGAAGAGTAAAGAAGAAAGACTGAATGATGATGTGCCAATAACAACAGATGCATACTGAGGAAGTTTTGCTAATAGCTAATTCTGTGTGGTAAAAATAATCACCCTGAGATAGCACTGATGGGAGACTCAACCGCTATAACCTTTCCAGAATTTGGCAATACTGAGCAAAAGCTTTAAAAGTTTTCATAAAGCTTTGTGTTCTATAAGCACTTACTATATGCAAGGCCCTGTCCCAAGCATTTACACTTTTCACAACAGCAGATGGTTATTATTCCTTTGTTACAGATTTTAAAAAGAGGCATTGAGAAGTTAAGTAATTTGTTCAAGGCCCCAGAATCCATGCTTTTAACCCCCAGTACTTCAGGCTCTGGAATCTAAAAAAATCCAAACTTCAGATGAAAGCAAGAAAATATTTATTTTAACATTAAATGCAAGTCATGCCTGTTAATAGTCAATATTTTTGGCTATTATTATTAGCTATTAGTAGAAAATTGTGAAATTACCTAAACAAGAACAGAAAAATTATCAAGTCAGTTATGATAGAGCCACAAAGGAAGATTATGTATTAACTAAATAGACATCACCAATAGGGAAAAAATGCACCAATAGGGAAAAATGGAAGTGCTTAGGAAAAAAGGTTATACGGAAATATGCCAATATAATATTAGCAATTAAATGTAGGTGGTAAGATTATCAATAATTTGTATTTTCATCTTTTTTCTTCCAGTTTTTCTTCAAGGAGTATCTATTTTTTTTTTAACAATCATTTTTTTTTTTTTTACAGCAGGCATTCTTGTGATATTTTTGTTTTGAGAATCTCTCAATTTGTACAATACTTTCTTAAATGTGTGACACTACTACTGGTGTCATCTTGAACATACGGAGTTAATGCTGAAATCCCAGGTTCAGGCAGCCATTTAAAATGTTACGGAATTTTTCCCAAGAGATTATAAGCCACTGGGTTCCCTCAGAGAACAGAGAACCACCATGTGGCCCATTACCTACAGACCAAGTAAGCATTTAGCAGCTTCTGTCTAACTATGAAATTAAACTTAGCAACTAAAATTTATTTCCACAATGAAGTACTTTCAAGACTCCTAAAGCCACAGGTGTGACTCCAGGATCCATTCCAGGCCAAAATTATTCCAAAATAAAAGAGGAAAGAGGAGGGTAGAATAGGGAAATTATGGAATTTTAAACTTCAGGCATCACCTGACACCTGACTAGAAAAGCTCAAAGCAAATTACTAAAAATGTAGAAACTCAGTCTACACTTTTTATATACAAATCTCTGTAAGTTAATAATGGCTTGAATCACAACTCTTATGAAGCTTAGATTTCCACGCTTCTAAAGATTGTATCAAGCACATAAGTGGGTCTCCAGTATTTCCAAACTATTCTTTTTTTCTTTTAATGGACCAGCCTTTTCAACAAGGTAGCATTCCATTCAGTCAACAAGCATCTCTTGAAAACCCACTAAGCACCAGGCAAGTGCTAAGCACTGGCAATACAAAAAGGCACCATGAGTCATCCTGTCTTAGCCCAGTGGCAGACAGACTAGGAAGCCAGAATTTGCAAAACTGCATGGTACGTGCTATGACAGAACTATGACAAAACTATGCACTTGATTTAATGTTGTTTTTTCTAAAATCAAGGTACAACCAACATAAAATAAGTAAATTTTAAGTGTTCTGTTCAAAAAGTTTTGACAATTGTTTGCATCCTGTAACCAGCACCCAAAACAAGATAAAGAACATTTTCATCCCCCAATAAAGTTCTCTTGTGCCTCTTTACCATTAATACCCACCCCCACTCCCACAGACAACCTGATTTCTGACATTGTAGATTAGCTCTGCTTGTTCTATGTTTCACATAAACAGACGCATGCAGTCATTTGAATCTAGCTTCTTTCACTCAGCGTAATACATTTGGGACTCATCCACACTGTTACATGTGCAGGTGATTTCTTCCTTGTGATTACTGAGAGGTATTTGATTGGAAGGACTTACCAGTTTGTTTATTCAATACCTACTAAGGCTGTTTGGGCACTTTCCAATATAATAGCAGTTTGTATTACTATAAACAAGATTGAGGTTTCTTTGTTGTTTTTTTTATTTTTTTGAGAAGGAGTTTTGCTCTTGTTGCCCAGGCTGGAGGGCAATGGCACGATCTCAGCTCACCACAACCTCTGCCTCCCAGGTTCAAGCGATTCTCCTGCGTCAGCCTCCTGAGTAGCTGGGATTATAGGTATGCACCACCACGCCTGGCCAATTTTGTATTTTTAGTAGAGACAGGGTTTCTCCATGTTGGTCAGGCCAGTCTCGAACTCCTGACCTCAGGTGGTCCGCCCACCTCGGCCTCCCAAAGTGCTGGGATTACAGGCGTGAACCACCGCGCCCGGCACAAGACTGAGTTTATCTATCTGTTTCATCTCTTTGATTTGTATTTGTGTGGTTTTACGTAGGGGGCAGTGATATGGCAAGTATAAGGTAGAAGAAAGCATAACTATGAGAGTGGATACGGTATGCAATGCATACAGAAGAGTCATGAATGGCTACACTAGAATAAAACACTTACAAAGATATGCCATGCTAAAAAGCTGGGAGTCTATCAGGAAGGCAACAGAGAACAGTGAATAGAACGTGCAAGGCCGGGCATGGTGGCTCAAGCCTGTAATCCCAGCACTTTAGGAGGCCGAGACGGGCGGATCATGAGGTCAGGAGATCGAGACCATCCTGGCTAATACAGTGAAACCCCGTCTCTATTTAAAAATACAAAAAACTAGCCGGGCGAAGTGGCGGGTGCCTGTAGTCCCAGCTACTTGGGAGGCTGAGGCAGGAGAATGGCGTGAACTTGAGAGGAGGAGCTTGCAGTGAGCTGAGATCCGGCCACTGCACTCCAGCCTGGGTGACAGAGCAAGACTCCGTCTCAAAAAAAAAAAAAAAAGAACGTGCAAATGGCTGCATAGAAGCATTTTCCTCTCAGTTTAGAGAGCACCAGTTTCAAAGGCAGAAATACCAGACCTCAAATCCCCACTCTGCTACTAACTCTGTTGGCTACAGCAACAGACTTATTAAAGACTCCCTAAGATTGATTTGCATCA
This sequence comes from Theropithecus gelada, assembly GCF_003255815.1. Lineage (NCBI taxonomy): Eukaryota > Metazoa > Chordata > Mammalia > Primates > Cercopithecidae > Theropithecus > Theropithecus gelada. Next base: position 58,906,672 of record NC_037671.1, read on the forward strand.
TCTATAAAATAGGGATAATAGCACCCATTTCAAACACTTGCATAGAAGCTAAAAAGAAATAATGAATGTTATGCAGCTAAGAGAATGCTTAACATAAAACTGTAGTTCTTCTTAGTGCTATTTGATGGACTTAAATGCATTTGATCTCAAGTATTTCCTGGAATCTAAGTAACGGCAACATCAGAGGCATCCTTCTGGCTTCTACTAATCTCAATCTACTTTAGTAACCACAGAATTATCAACTGGGCCTCCAATAAACCTATTGTTTTAAATTAAGTTAGCCAAAGTTCTCTGGAGAAGACGTTCAGGAAAAAAATGAAAAGAGTAAGCACAAGTTAACAAAATGAGGTTTGGAAGTGGCAACAGGACAGGTATCATGGAGGCATATTCATTAACTAGACACTTGGTTCATAGTTATTTCTACCCTTACAACACATCTGTTTATCCAGTTAGAGTAACAGCATAATAGCATAGCCAGTGGAATGCCCATAGTTCCAAAATGCAGCCTAGAACAAAGAACACAGTAATGCTTCTTAAAATGGAGCTTTTTGTTTACATGAGCCATTTTGGAAATTCACTTCATACCACTGATAATGAAATTTTCAATTGCAAAAGAAATGACTTTGTTTCTTTTAGCAATAGGAATGAGAAAGAAACTGAAGAATATAGAGTGATAGATGGCATTCCAAGTGATCTCTGGTAAGAGTACAGTAACTTATTTATAAAGTACAACTTACAAAAGGAAATCAATTAATTCAACAAAAGGAATAGGTAACTTATTTGTAGATGCTAACCTTTCAAAATGTGTAAACAAAATAAGCAACATTCATAATAAAGGCAGATTTCTGTCTGAATTTATACAATTTTTCTATGAAATTTTATTTCTGTAATGGGGTCTGTGTGACTGATTTTTTTAAGTTCTATGCTCTTAACTGAGAGATCCAGACTTAATTGAATCTACTTTAGCATGTCATCTATCACAGGTCCTTGAGAGTAAATGTGCTCAATTGCTTCTAAATACAGACCATTCTCATTATCACTAGTTTCTCCCACATGGCAACCTCATAAATATTTATTAGCAAAATAGAGACAAAATCTGCTTAATTACAGAAACTGAAAATATAGCCCCTGAGATGATCCAAGAGCTATGTAAATATGGCCACTAAAATAAAAATGTTACATATAATAGAGCTGGATTCAAACAAACCAACTGTTAAAATTTTTTTTTTAATTAAATCTTTGACCCATGAATGTTTTGGTGTGGTAAAATAAATGACTTCATGGTTCCAAGATAAATTTGTAAAACCTAAAAATATTTTGTAATAGTCAAAACTAGATATGGATAAAGTATTTAAATTAAACATATGTTCTTTAGTTCATAAGTCCTGAATAATTTCAGTTAGTACAAGTTATTCAGAAGTTAGGCACTCTTCAGAATCAAAAAGGAATGAGATAAACAATAGGATTATAAAGAAAATATAACCGGATTATCCCTTCTATTTCACTAGCTTATAGTAATACCAAGTAATGCCTATTTTTTTCAGCTCCAAAGTATGCTCTAGGACTATAAAAAATACCAGAAAATGTATGAAATATATAAAACATATATAAAGTATATATTCCTTGCCATCATTTCAAATCTAATGAAGAACATAAAACAAAAAAGCACAAGATATTAGACACTAAATAGGAAACTGGTTGACTATATGCAGAACAGGGACTGAGAGAAGAGTTACCAGCGTAACCCTGAGTACTCATAACAGACCTATGGGCATGCAGGAGGAGCTGTACAGGAGTTGCACAGTTGTGGGTAGCTGGAAGCTCAGAGACTGACTTTGATGATGTAAAATTTAAGAAGACAATTGTAGGTAGCAGTAGCAGAAATACACAAATAGAAATGAGCATAATGTGAGACAAGGAAACTATTATTAATAAAATCACACTAAATTGGCAGAATACTTTCATGTAATCGCCCCACTTTCCATTCACATATACTCTGTAAGTAAGGCAGATACTTCCATTTAAAGATGAAGAAACTGAGGTACTACTCAATGAGGGCAGCTTATCTTTATCACTGATCTCGTAACCAAGGCTTGATCATGGGTCTTCAGATTACCAAATCCCCTATTCTTCGTAACCAAGGCTTGATCACGAGTCTTCAGATTACCAAATCCCCTATTCTTGCTAAACACTACTAGCTCAGAGACTGACTTTGATGATGTAAAGTTTAAGAAGACAAAAATTTCGGCAGACTTTAAGGCAAGTATTATAAAATAATATTTTGAAATTTATTCCCATTTTCTCTTTTGCCTTTTGGCATGAAATGTTTATCAGCCTAAAAAAAGAGATTATAGAAATTCTATAAAAAGACAGGAATAACCATTTCTAGTTTATAAAATAGGATTATTCAACAAGACACATAGCCTTGCTAGCCATACTATTGCCTGGAGAGATTTTTCCAAATTGCTTTTATTTCTGTCTCCCCTCCCTGCCTCCTTTTAATCAGGGGCCTGACCTAGCTCTTCTCCAGGGTAGAAAAGACACCCTACTTCCAGCGATGACAGCAGAGCCACAGGGCTAGCTGAAAGAAGGATATGATATAGTATATGTAGGAGAAAGATGACAGAGTCAAGAGGGGAGTCAAGACTAATTTCTCCTGTTCAGGCTTTGGCCCTGAGAGGAGGAGGTGCATTCAGTGAATAAGGAGTGATGTGGAAGGCACAGGGGGCTCCTGACCCACTCCCTATCTGATACCCTGTAAAGGAGGCTACCCTTGGTTCTGCTTGGTACAGACCAGACACAGAAGTGTCTGTGTGTCTGGCTGGGACACCTCCCAGAGAGGTCATCCTAGCAGGGAGAGGGGGCTCTCTAGCAAGGGATGCAGAAGAGATCACATCGGCCAGGAACAATCAAGCATCCCAGAAAGACTGCAGGTGGGTGTGGAGCACTAGTGGGAAGCCAAGGGGAAGTCAAATCAATGTGGGACATGGCCTGAGTCACAAGAATAGGCCAGAGTTCACTGGTAGCTGACTTAAGAATCAGTGGCCCACAAGGTACCAGGCATCCAAGACAGAAAAGGGGTACAAATCACCCAGCAAGCAGGGGTCCTAAAAGGCAGGATAAAGACGCAGGCAGGAATGAGCACAGTGTTTTCCCCAGAAATGCAAGGTTGCAGAAGCCACATCTCTCTCTCAAGATACGCTGAGAAAAAGGGAGGGAGGGGAGGCTGCCTTCAACAACCACAGAACAAAGATCAGAGGAGACTGTTCGATTTGCCACATCAGACTATGCTTTAAAACAGGTTCAATGTTAGCACATTTTCTCACTAATCAGAAGGTGAAACTCATAAAGATGACTAGATCAGCCATAAAAGAAAATATTTTCTCTGCATTTCCAAGTTCAATCATGAATTAAATCTTTCAAGTCTAGTACACAGGGCAGAAAAGTTGATTTTATACAGACAACAACAAAGAGTCACAAGAGAAGTATTAACACGACAAAAGCTCTCAGCAACTGTATGTGATACTGGATGAATCAATGCCTTGCAGCAAGCTCAGTCTCATTCCAGAAAGGGCTGAAATACTCATTCAGACTATTTTCATTTTAAAGCAAAGGAACAGAGATGGTTCCAGGAAGAAAAAAAAAAAAAAAAAAAAAAAAAACACTTTTAGAAAAGCAGGACTTCAAACAATGCAACTTTAAACAACTGAGAAACAGTGACAGATGGCCCTATTATGTATATACTAGAAATGGGATTTATTTTTTTCAGGAAAGCCTTTGAGAGTTGAGGCTAAAACAGTGACAGTCTGTACACGGCATGTCATCTGCCAGTAAACATCAGATGTCCCTACAAACCCAAGTGTTTATAATAATGGGGAAAGAATGGCTGAAGTTTTATGTGAACACAAACATAAATCACAACATAATAAGTGCACAGTAAATGTAATAAATGCAACGTAAATGCACAGTTTCTAACTATTCTGTTTATGGTGCAATATACAGTGTGGCCCAAGTTCTGGCAAACCACATAGCTCTTTTCAAATTGACAGTATAAGGAATATGATGTGAGCTATGGACTCACAACTGTGAGCTGTGCTACATTTCCTAGTAAGAGAAACCCTGATTCTGATGGGGGCACAAGGTAGCCTGGAATAAAACTACACCTCCCCAGCCTTACTTTCATTAACAAAGTTCCAGTAAATGAAATAAAAGCTAACGTGTTATATGGCAGCTTCTAGAAATTTTCTTTGTAAGACATCTGGCATGAGCCCCTTGTCCCTTCTTCCTTCCCGCCTCCTTTCTACCGGCTGGGGACACAGACCCAATGAATATGGCTCAAGCAGCCATCTAGGACCACAAAGCAGCAGCCTAAGTCTGCAGGAACAAGAAGTAAGGAGCCTCTGAGGAGGGTGGTTATAACCATGCCAGTCCTGAACTGCCTCCAGCTGGACTTCTCTCATGTGAGAGAAAAGTAAACTTCCTTCCCTTTAAGTTACTGTTGTTTTGTTTTCATCTGCAAAATAGAACCAATATTAGTCAACCTAATGCCACCCACAAATACAATGTTTTCCAGCAAACCTACTACTAAGAGCTCTTTGAAATGGAAAACTTCCCAGGAGAGAAACAACTACCATTAATACAGCACAAAGTAAAGAACTTGGTATAATCAAGTGCATACAACTGTAGTAGAAACTTTTCCCCATATCCTTGTATCCTTAGCTAGGTGCAAACACACAAGGAATAAATACACATTTCCCCACCTTCCTTGAGCTAGATGTGGCTATGTTCCGGTTAAGTTGTGGCCATTGAGATGAGAACAGAAGTGACTGTGCTAATGCAGTGCCTTTTTTTGTACTTCTTCAATCCAGATGGCTGGAATGCAGATGTGGTGGTGAAACTTGTAAAAAAAAACACGTAAGAATAACACCCTAGATTGCAAAGCAATGTGACAAAAGGAACCTGGGTCCCTGTTTCAGTTACTATTGCTATGTGACAAACCACCCTGGAATTCAACTATGAAAAACAACCATTTTTTATGTTCAAGAATTCTGTAGGTCAGAAATTCAAACCAGGCACAAGGAGGACAGCTTACCTCTGTTTCATGATGTCTGGGCCTCAGCTGGGAACACTCAACAGCTGGGTGGCTTGACCACTGGGGACTGGAATCATCTGTAGGCACCCTCACTCACATGGCTGGTGGCTGACGCTAACTACTGGCTGGAACCTCATTGAAGCAGTCAGCCAGAACACCCACAAGTGTCATCTACATGTGGCCTGACTTTCTTCTCACTGAATGGCAGCTTCAAGGTAGTCAAACTACTTTTGTGGGAATTCAAGGTTCTAAAAGCAACGGACCCAGCAACAAGGCACAGGCTGCATCACCTTTCCTGACCTAACCATGAAAGTCATGTTGTATTCTACTGGTTACAAGAGAGCCAGGTGCCCAACCAGATTCAACCAGAGTGCACAATGGGAAAAGCAGCAAAGAAACTGCACACGTTTTAAAACCTATACAGTGCCTGACCCTGAGCACCATACCAGCCCTGACTGACCTCATAAAGCTGAGCTGCTTATCATCCTGCACTCCCACCTCTGGACTGCTACGTAAGTGGAAATACAAATGATCACTTAAAGCCACTATTACTGTGGGTCACTGTAGCAAATTTATAAAGAATACTTATGTACCCCAATATTTAAAAATAAATCAGGCTGGGCGCAGTGGCTCATGCCTGTAATCCCAGCACTCTGGGAGGCTGAGGTGGGCAGATCACCTGAGGTTAGGAGTTGGAGAGCCTGGCCAACTCCTGTCTCTACTAAAAAGACACAAAAATGAGCCAGGCATGGTGGCACATGCCTGTAGTCCCAACTACTCATGAGGCTGAAACAGGAGAATTGCTTTAACCAGGGAGGCAGAGGTTGCAGTGAGCCAAGATCGCACCACTGCACTCCAGCCTGGATGACAGAGTGAGAGACTCCATTCCAATAAATAAATAAACAAACAAACAAACAAACCACAAGGAGCAAAAATGTCTATCTCAAGAAACTAATTTTACAACTACAGGAATGACTTTGTAGTTATAATTTATTTGATATTATTAGCTGCTGGCATATTTTTTTCCATTCGAAATTTTTAATGACTATGAGAGACCTCTAATATAATACAATCCCTTTATCAGTCATTTGCATGCTGCCAGTTTCCCTTCCTGGTTTGGTGCACTAAGGGATTTCTGAGCTCAGACAATAAAGATGCTGACACAGCCAAGGAACTGCAGTCTGAAAACAAAGAGTTCCAGATGCGCATGTGAATCTGACTAGATGTGTCCTAAAGCCTCTCATTAAACAGCTACTCCCCATCAAAGACACTACTCTAGGCAAGGCAAAGAGCACTCCTTCCACCTGCCATTCTTGTCCTCTAAGCAAAGTGAGTCCCTGAAGAATCTAATAGTTTCACAGAATCATTTTGTGGTCTAACCATACAGTATGCATTGTATGTGTCAAAATCCTTTTATTTTTTAAATTAACAAATAATAGGATTTCTATCTCCTTATACTCACTCAAAAAAAAAAAAAAAAGGAAAGCATATAAAGGATACTTTGGTTCTTCCATGTCCCCCAAAAGCAAAAACAAAAATAACTTTGAGAGGATACAAATTTAAAAGAAAATTGTGCAAGTCTGAACATTGCGAAATATATTCAAAGACACATATCTAACTTTGAAATATGTACCTAGAGGCAAATAATTTAATAGCAAATCCATGGAACGAACTGTTAAGAAATGACACAGGATTGGCCGGGCGCGGTGGCTCAAGCCTGTAATCCCAGGACTTTGGGAGGCCGAGGCGGGCGGATCACGAGGTCAGGAGATCGAGACCATCCTGGCTAACATGGTGAAACCCCGTCTCTACTAAAAATACGAAAAAAACTAGCCGGGCGTGGTGGCGGGCGCCTGTAGTCCCAGCTACTCGGAGGCTGAGGCAGGAGAATGGCCTGAACCTGGGAGGCGGAGCTTGCAGTGAGCCGAGATCGCGCCACTGCACTCCAGCCTGGGTGACACAGCGCGAGACTCCGTCTCAAAAAAAAAAAAAAAAAAAAAAAAAAGAAATGACACAGGATTAAGCCATGTTTTGAGGTAATATGGGTAAGGACATTAAACAACTTTGAGAATGAATTATTAAAACACACCTTTTAATATATCTTACATAAAACGTATTTAAAATTAGTTTCCAGCATCTCTTAATCCTACTTTATTTTTTGTATGTCTCTCCATCTGTATAAGCCACTAAACTCCAGTAAGATCCACTGTGTAATGATGCTTAATCATCTTCCTTTTTAAACTCTAATGTGTATCAGCTTTCAGATATTTATGAGTTCAGATCTTTTGGCCAGAATTTGGTTAAGTAAAAAGCAAGCTGATCAAGCCATAGATAAAGGCATTTGGTGCCATGGAAATTATAAATACAAGCAAGTATTATATTTGCCCCCAGCTCTTGCCCATAAGGTAGCTGAAAATACATCCTAGATTTTCCCTTATTCTGTCAATATAGGAATTACTACATTGAATACTACTAAACACATCTTTAAAGTAATAAAAGGTAGCATTTGCTAAGCACTTATTATATGCCAGGAACTGTTTTGAGTACTTTTCATGTATTAAAGTCATCAGATCCTTCAATAACAACATAAAGCGGATAGTATAATTAAATCTCCCTTTTATGGATGAGACTGAGATTAAACAAAAAAAAAGTGTAGTGAAACTGCACAGACAACTCATGTGGTGGTTTTAAAATATGTCCACACATGGAAACGTTTCCCTTCAAGAGCTAATTCCAATCACTGTGCATGTAGGGACACTAACTAATGGAATATAACTAAAGCAACTATGTTACAGTTCTGAGACTAGGTCATAAAAAGCAATGTGGTTTCTTTCTTGCTTTCTAGATCACTTACCCTGGGGGAAGCCAGTTGCCCTGTCTCCAAGGAACTTAAACAGCACTGTGGAGAGGCCCATGTGGCAAGGGAGGTCCTCCTGCCCTCTGCCAGTGAGTGAGCCATCTTGGAGGCAGGTCCTCTAGCCCCAGTCAAGCCTTCAGAGGCCAGCAGCCCTGGGCAACATCTTAACTTTAACCTTACCCTCACTTAAGCCATTCCCAAATTCCTGATCCACAGAAAGAGTTATTAAACGTTTACTGATTTAGTTGCCAAGGGGGAGGCAAATTGTTATACGGCTAGAAATAACTAGCCCAGCTAACAAGTGACTGAGCCAGGATCAAACCCAAGCAGTCCAGTACTGAAAGCTGCTACTGGTCAGGTAAATGCACACCATATATTATGTTGGTGCAAAAGTAATTGTGATTTTTATCATTGACAATAGTTAGGAATTTAACCAAGCTATAATTTGACTAAACACCACAAATGTTCCCAAATTCCAACTACACAAATTAAACAGGCATAGCAGAGTGGTTCTCAGCCCTTCTCAACATTAAAATCATTTGTACAACTTCTTACAGATGCCTGGGTTTCATCCTCAAAGAGTAAACAGGCCTAGGGTTGGGTCTTAGCATCTTAACCTCAGGTTGGGAACCTATTTTTTAAAAAATGACAAGCTTGAATTCTCACAACTGTGCTCAAATTTCCTTCTGACAACTAAGATAAAGATTAATCGGTTCTACTCACTTGATACTTCAAGTCAAAAGAGAAGAACTTACATCACAATCACTTTTTATGAAATAATTATATATAGAAACTTGATTTATGAATCTGAATACAGCTTTTGCTTTCAGTACACACTAGCAGTTATTTAGTGCACCTTACAGCTGAGTATCCAAAACCCCAACAGCAATTTCTATTAGTTAACCAATCTTCTGCCTCATCATGGCACAGATGTCAACTTTAAACAAGACTCCAGAATTTTTTTTTTTTTTTTTTTTTTTTTTTGAGACAGAGTTTTGCTCATGTTGTCTAGGCTGGAGTGCAATGGTGAAATCTTGACTCACCACAACCTCTGCCTCCCGGGTTCAAGCAATTCTCCTGTTTCAGCCTCCCGAGTAGCTGGGATTACAGGTATGTGCCACCACGCCTGGCTAATTTTCTGTATTTTTAGTAGAAACACGGTGTATCCATGTTGGTCAGGCTGGTCTCAAACTCCTGACCTCAGGTGATCCACCCACCTTGGCCTCCCAAAGTGCTGGCGTGCCGGGCAAGACTCTAAAAATTTTAAAAGAGTTTCACATAACTTAAAAGTGAGAAGGGGCTTTAGAAATCATCTCAGAATGGCCCACTTGCCTTCACCCAGGCCCCAAAAAATTTACTAAGCAGAGGTGGGCTTCAAAAGCAGCTCCTCCAGAGTCCAGCTCCAGTGTTGCTATCTGGAAATTGTGAATGGCTGCCTGCACTCACAATTAGTACTGTATCCCTTGATATTATCTGTGCACTTCTGCCTCCCTTTCTTAACTATACACTTCTTTAAAGACAAGAATGCTATCATAACTTTTGTAGTCCCCTTCTTTCACTATCACAGTTTCATTTAAGAGTCAACCAGTAACTGTTTGCTTAACAGAACAATATAAAATACCTGCACAGTTACTTTCCCTTCATCTCTTTCTTTACCTCTACACATATTTTTGGATTTTGAAATGTGAGATGCTTTTTGCTTGATTAGTTTATTGCACTCATTCAATAAGAACTTATTTTAACAACCACTTTGTACTATACCATAGGTAAAATAAATTTATGAGAACATTACTTTTTTTTTTTTTTTTTTGAGATGGAGTTTAACTCTTGTTACCCAGCCTGGAGTGCAATGGCTTGATCTCAGCTCACTGCAACTTCTGCCTCCCCAGTTCAAGCAATTCTCTTACCACAGTCTCCTGAGTAGCTGGGATTAAAGCCATGTGCCACCACACCCAGCTAATTTTGTATGTTTAGTGGAGATGGGGTTTCACCATGTTGGTCAGGCTGGTCTCGAACTCCTGACCTCAGGTGTTCCGCCCATCTCGGCCTCCCAAAGTGCTGGGATTATAGGTGTGAGCCACAGCACCTGGCCGAGAACACCACCTTTATAGAAAGCATTTTCTCCTTGTTTACCTCAGGGATTTGGCATACATGACCATGTGTTCTAGTTTTCTCCTTACATATTTCAGGTATGTCCATATAAGCATTAATTCACGCCTCGGCTTCCTGATTACTTACCTAATAAGTCAAAGCATTGCTTCTTTATGCCTGGATCAAGTCCAACATGTCCCAGCTTTTCTCTATGATTAATTACTTTAAAAATATAGGGATGGGCCAGGCATGGTGGCTCACACGTGTAATGCCAACACTTTGGGATGCCGAGGCGGGGGGATCACCTGAGGTCAGGAGTTCCAGACCAGCCTGGCCAACGTGGTGAAATCTCGTCTCTACTAAACATACAAAAATTAGCCAGGCATGGTGGCACGCACCTGTAGTCCCAGCTACTCAAGAGGCTGAGGCACAAGAATCACTTGAACCCAGGAGGTGGAGGTTTCAGTGAGTTGAGATCACGCCACTATACTCCAGCCTGGGTGATAGAATGAGAGTCCTCTTAAAAAAAAAGAAATATATATATAAAAAATATATGTGTGTATATACATACACACACACACACAAACACATATAGGGATGGGTGGTGGTGGCAGGGAGAAAACCAAAGGATGTGCCTAGCAAATTACCATTTGTCTTAAGGAATGCTGGTCCAATCCCACAAGGAACTCTAGTCCTACATCATCTCCAGTTTTCAGTTTGAGAATGTACTTAGACGAAGTACACGATGACCTAAGGTTTGAAAATATTTCTGTTCTCTAGTGTGGAGAGCTCACTCCAATGAAACTACATACTATAAATATACAGATTAATATGCAGTAGTCCAACCTATCTGTAGTAATAGTCCAGTAATTAAGTATAGTATTAAGTCTGCAGTCAAAATTCATCTACCTGTTTCTGAGCACCCTTCCTCACAGTCAAAATCTTTTCCTAGTGTGCGCATGTACACACACACACACACACACACACACACACACAGCCTCAGATGTCTCTGGAGGAGACACCAACCCTGCTTTGACCATTTCTACCTAGACAAGGGCCTCTGTGAAACTCTATGCCCAGTTTTCCTATGCTCCCCAGTGGCTAAACTGAAAAATGCAAGTCACCAACAAGCAAAGCAACAAGCACATTCTCTAAAATGTTTTCTCTTCAAACCACTGTAAGAGCAAATACCATATGCTATTCTGCTTGGCTGGTAGCCTTTTCTTTTACTTCCTTTGGTCAGTTTCAATATTCTGCAATTTCTGGAGCCCCATGACATGCTGCTTGACTTTCTACACTCCCTTTGCACTAGTAGCCTAGGATCCCCTGGCTGCAGGGTCACATCTGTTTACTCATCTAGCTCCCTAACTTTACTCATCTAGCTTTGCCTAATGGCAAAACTTGAGAGCAATGACCTTGTTTCATGTACCTTTGTATCTGAAGCAGTAAACACACTGCCTTGCTGACAGAAGACATTCAAAATATTTATGGAAAGAAAGAAGAAAATTTAAAAAAGAAGGAGTGGGAAGAACATTAGAAAGAAGGATGTTAGGCTGGGCATGGTGGCTCATGCCTATAATCCCAGCATTTTGGGAGGCCAAGGTGGGTGGATCACCTGAGGTCAAGAGGTCAAGACCAGCCTGGTCAACATGGTGAAACATAATCTCTACAAAAATACAAAAATTAGCCAGGCATGATGGCGGATGCCTGTAATCCCAGCTACTCAGGAGGCTGAGGCAGAATCGCTTGAACCCGGGAGGCAGAGGTTGCAGTGAGCCAAGATCATGCCATTGCACTCCAGCCTGGGCGACAGAGTGAGGAAGGAAGGGAGGGAGGAAGGGAAGGGAAGGGAAGGGAGGGAGAGAGGAAGTTAGAAAAGAGATAGGAAAAGGAAGAAGCAATAGGCACTAACTTCAGGCTCAGGAAATCTGTGTATGATTGCCTGCTACTTGCTAGCCATAAGAGTAGGAATAACTTATTCAGTGGTTCCAGTTTCTTATCTATAAGATTACTGGACTATAGTCTATAATCCCTGAAACCCCATAACCTCTAGATTCTAACATCCTATTGTTTTATACAAAGTCCACCATGCTTGTGAAAGTCACCATGACAAACACCCATTTTCAATGATATTTTCAAAAGCAAAGCGTTGACCTTCTTTACTAGTTTCTGCAGATATCATTTGCCCCCAATTTTATGTTTTGAAATATTTTGAATTTCATAACAAATACTGAAATGCAGTAATAGAACTTGCAAGTGTTATCAAATTACTATTCTAGAATCATAAGAAGTCACTCAAGGAAGAAGTCAGGTGGAAACTAGAACTGCCAATTAAGAGAATGAAATCCAATCAACCATAGTAGAAATAATGCAGGAAACACACGCATGCCAGGATATCATAAAGGAGAAGACTGTAAAATAAACATACAGTGCAGAGGTGAGATATGCAAGAGATTTCTGGTTTTCCTTGAGGCAGAGGTGATGAGAGGCGGCAGAAAGCAATCTGTGCTTAGAGAACAGAGATGTTAAGATGAATGGAGAAGTATGAGTTATGAGATATAAGAGAGATCTTGAGGTACTGCCAGACAGACTCAAGTTAAAGCAATTACTAGCGTCTGGAAGAAGTCTCCAAAGAGTTTACTGAGACTTCAGTTATTGGTCCCTGACAACTATCAGGAATGGAGCTATGACGGCCTTTTCTTCAACTTTCCTAAGCAGGAAAACAAAGGCATCTCTACCTCCCAAAAACTCAAAAATTTTAAACATTCTAAAAATAGCTAAATAACATTTCCTCTAAAGATTTAGCAAATTTTGTTTTGGGTTCTTTGTGTTTACTTGAACTATATGTGGGCAAAGAGAATCTGAGCAAAAGGATTTGTCCTACTTAGCTAGTCACACACACAACTTAGTATTCTTACACTACAGCCTCATGGGACCAAAACCCAATCCATCCACTCTAACTGTGAAAGTTGAGCCTTACCTTGATTAATTGAAGCATGGATTCACATTTTGTAGAAAGCTTACATGCCTGAGACTTTAAGTCAAAGTCAATTTGCTTAATACAATTTCTATGATACAGTATAAAAAGCATGTTCTTACAAAACAAGAACACATGAGTATAATCTCTCCCATGTCCATGACATTTCCAGATCATGAATGTGACCACTGTTTGCTGACAATGCATTCTTTCAACAAGTAGTTTCTGAGCACTTACTGCATGCCAAGTACTAACCAGGCTAGGTGCTGAGATACAAAGATGGGTAAAACAGATCAGGCTTTGATAAGCTGGCTATCATGTTGTTTGGGAAGACAGCACTGCTGTCTTTCTAAAGCTTGCAGTTTCTCATCAGACATACAAGGCCTTTCTCTGCAATTGCTGTGGTATCTTTTTTTTTTTTTTTTCTTTTTGAGATGGAGTCTCACTCTGCCACCCAGGCTGGTGTGCAGTGGCATGATCTCGGCTCACTGCAACCTCTGCCTCCCAGGTTCAAGTGATTCTCCCGCTTCAGCTTCCCGAGTAGCTGGGATTACAGGCACATACCACCATGCCCAGCTAATTTTTTGCAGTTTTAGTACAGTCAGGCTTTCACCATGTTGGTCAGGCTGGTCTCGAATTCCTTACCTCAGGTGATCCAACCGCCTCAACCTCCCAAAGTGCTGGGATTACAGGCGTGAGCCACTGCACACAGCCTTGCAGTACCTTTAATAGTTCTGATTATACAGGGAAACCCCAATTCTCTTAACCTAGAAACACAAGTGGACAACCTGTGCTTTAAAAATCTAATGAGTCAGTGCTTTTTTTCTATTTTGACTTGGCTTATGCCCTTAAGCTACTCATAAATAACACAGCAAGGAAACCTATTTATACCACCACAAGCAGCTGCAGCTTGTCAAAAAATCAATGAATTTTCTAAAAACATTTCCTTGGCTTGGTTTCAGTTTTCAGTTCATTTTATAAGGTCATCAGCTAGAGATCAGGTAAGATCTAATGAATCAGCATTCTTGCACACAACTAATGCTCTATCAGTCTCAACTTACATATTCATACATTTTTTTAAAACTAATGTTTATTGAAAACCTACTATACTTTATGAGTTGAAGATACACTGGTAAACAAAACAAAGAGCCCTGCCAATGTAGAATTAAATTCTAACAAAAAGAGAAACAGCAAGCAATAATAATAAAAATAACAAGTAGGCCAGGAGCAGTGGCTTACTTCTGTAATCCCAATACTTTGGGAGGCCAAAGTGGGCAGATCACTTGAGGTCAGGTGTTCAAGACCAGCCTGACCAACATGGTGAAATACCGTCTCTGCTAAAAATACAAAAATTAGCGTGGCATGATGGTGCACATCTGTAATCCTAGGTACTCGGGAAGCTGAGGTACGAGAATTGCTTGAACCCAAGAGGCGGAAGTTGCAGTGAGCTGATATCGCACGACTGTACTCCAGCCTGGGTGACACAGCGAGACCCTGTAAGTAAATAAGTATTAGAAGATGTTCAAAGTAATGATGGCTGTGAAATAAAACAGAGCAGGTTAAGAGAAATTGAGGGTGTGGAGGTTGAGGGACAAGTGAGAGGCAAGATGGAATTTTAAATAAAATAATCAGAGACTCCCCATTGAGAAGGGGGCATTTGAATAAGACTTGAAAGAGATGAAGGAGTTAGCCATACAGATATCTGGAAGAAAGACATTCAGATAAAGCCAACAGCCACAGCTACAGACCTAAGACAGGATATGCCTGGTATACTCAAACAAGAACAAGGAAGCCATTAGGTATGAAATAAAGAGACCAAGAGAAAAAGTATTAAAAGATGAAGCTAAAGAGGTAACAGAAGAGCCAGGTGCCGTAAGACCATATAAGCCATTTCAAAGGTCTTCAATTTGATTCTCACTAAAATAGGAAGCCACTAGAGGGACCTGAGGCAAAAGAATAATAGACCTGACTTGTGTTTAAAAAGGTAACTATTGTGTACTGAGAAAGTTTCTCAACACAGAAAATTTACCAAGTGCTTATTTCTAAGGTATAAAAAATTATTCCAACCTAGCATAGACAACACTATACTGGAAAATAACAAGTTGAAGGGCTAATATTACCCCATTTCAATACCTATGACAAAGCTACAGTTGTCAGGACAGTGTGGTTTTGGCAAAAGAAAAGTCGAACAAAGGAATATAACAGAGGGCCCAGAAATAGACCCACATAAATTTAGTAGTGATCTTTGATGGAAAAGCAAAAGCAATTCAACAGAGAACGGATAATCTTTTCAACAAATGGTGCTGGAACAACTGGACATCCATAGGCAAAAAATATACAAATTTAGGCACAGACCTTACACCTTTCACAAAAAACTCAAAATGAATCATAGACAAAATGTAAAATTCAAAACTATAAAACTTTGGGAAGATAACATAAGAGAAAATCTAGATAACTCTCAATTTGGTGATGAATTTTTAAATACAATATCAATATTATGATCCATAAAAGAAAAAACGTGGTGGGTTGGATTCATTAAAATTAAAAAACCTCCACCCTGCAAAAGACACTGTTAAGAAAATGAAAAGATAAGCCACAGACTGAGAGAAAATATTTGCAAATCATGACTGGGCAAGGTGGCTCACACCTGTAATCCCAGCACTTTGGGAAGCCAAGGCAGGCGGATCATGAGGTCAGGAGATCTAGACCCTCCTGGCCAACATGGTGAAACCCCATCTCTACTGAAAATAAAAAACTTAGCAGAGCATAGTGGAACCAGAGAGTCAGAGGCTGCAGTGAGCCGAGATCACGCCACTGCATTCTGGCCTGGTGACAGAGTAAGACTCCATCTCAAAAAAAAAAAATCATGTATATTATAAAAGACTAGTATCCAAAATATGCAAAGAAATCTTAAAAAATCATAAGAAAGCAAACAACTCAGTTTAAAAATGGGCAAAAGATCTGAACAGACAGTTCACTAAAGGAAATATACACTAGGCAAATAAGCATATAAAAAGATGGTCAACAACGTATTAGAGAATTGCAAATTAAAACAACATGAGATACCACTACACACCTATTGGAATGTCTAAAATCTAAAAAGATTACAACACCAAATGCTGGCAAGGAGGTGGAGCAACAGAAACTCCCTTTGATTGATGGTGGAAATGCAAAACAATACAGCCACTTTGAGTAGTTTCTTACAAAGCTAAACATAGTCTTACCATGTAATTCAGCAATTACACTTCAAGGCATTAACCCAAATGACGTGAGAAGAAGAAGGATACAGGAACTCTGTACTTTCTGCCTAATTTTTCTGTAAACCTAAAACTGCTCTAAAAGTCTATTAATAAGAAAAACTGGTCAGGCATGGTGGCTCATGCCTGTAAGCCTCGCACTTTGAAAGGACGAAGCAGGTGGATTAATTAAGTCCAGGAATTCAGGACCAGCCTGGGCAACATAGGGAAACCCCATCTCTACAAAAAAATATAAAAACTAGCCATGTGTAGTGGTGGGGACCTGTAGTCCCAGCTACTCAGGAGGCTAAGGCAGGAGAATCGTCTGAGCCCGGGAGGTCAAGGCTGCAGTGAGCCAAGATCACACCACTGCACTCCAGCCTGGATAACTGGAGTTGCCAGCTGAGACCCTGTTTCACAAAGAAGGAAAAAAAAAATGTATTCCTGTCCACAAAAAGCTTATACTCTTATTACTTTATTATCCATACTCTGCCCACTTCCAAAATGGGGTTAAGATAACACATATAAAAAGGATACTAAAAGTAGAAACAAAATATCAAAAATCATGTGCAATGAAATCAATACAGCGACATCAAAATTTTGGCTAAAGAGCTACTAATTGATGTTCCTTTGCTGACTTCCTTCAGTCAAGCCTCACTATATGCTCTCATTGCATATGAATCTGCCCTTTAGAGCATCCATTCCAGTGTTATAACTTAATCAGTGTCTGCCCCCAACACCACACTCCTAAGGAGCAGATAAGGGAGTTTAATGATGCAATAGTAACCAGGAAACCATCAATTTGGTAAAGAAACTGAGGTATGGAGAAATTAGACAAATCATGAAAAGTCTCACTTAAAAATGGTATAGCCAGGATTTCAACATTTGGTCTGTTTGACTCCCAGGCCTCATGGTAGTGGTTTTACACCACAAAGTATGATATAATTTTTGTACCTAAAGTTATCTTCAAGTTGTAAAAGGCAGTGACTAAATAATTTAGCTAAGCTGAAAATCAGCTGAACTTAATTTAAAAAGATCATAATTTCTCCTAATTTCAAACCCTGCTAATACAATAAAACCCAGAGTGTGGGATGCCCTATTTTATTCCACGCATCCACCCAGAGTTGGGGGCTCTGGTTCACTACTGGATAAACCAAAAGTTGGCATCCTCAGTCAATTTACCTGAGTGCTACAACTTAATAAGGGCTTGAAATGGTGAACCACGATTTTTTCCAGACTAGTTTTTGCTACACCTGTAAAATGGGACTCTTACAGTAAAACCTGCTGCCTTTTAAAATGAAAACAAAGGGGCCAGGCACGGTGGCTCACGCCTGTAATCCCAACACTTTGGGAGGCCGAGATGGGTGTATCGCCTGAGGTCGGGAGTTTGAGACCAGCCTGACCAACATGGAGAAACCCCATCTCTACTAAAAATACAAAACTACCCACGCGTGGTGGCACATGCCTGTAATCCCAGCTACTCGGGAGGCTAAGGCAGGAGAATCGCTTGAACCTGGGAGGCTGAGGTTGCAGTGAGCCGAGATTGCACCATTGCACTCTAGCCTGGGCAACAAGAGCGAAACTCCAACTCAAAAAAAAAAAATGAAAACAAAGAAAAATCCAGCAAGGAACCTAAATCATCAAGGAGTAAAGTAGGAATCTGAGAAAAGCTCTATTTATAAACATATCTCTTCTGGTCAATATAAACACAGTCTTAGAGCTACCACATCCCAAAATAATTTATCTTAAAAAAAAAAAAACAAAAAACTCAGATTATACAATTACTAGGAAGAATCTTAACTATATTCCCTTTATATAAGTCTCTTTAAAAGGGAATGGAATCATAAACATTACCTTAGAAACCTGAGTATTACTTTAGAAGTTCACAAATTCTTTAACACGGGGCCCCCAATTCAGGCTAATGATAATCCTCACACTAGTATGTGACTAAAATTGTCTGCAAAGAGCAGTTGTCCAACTGACATTCTGAATCTGTCTGTAATATAATAGGTAAAGAATGTGGTGTCATTTAAGGAGACACTATAATTTCCTGTACTGAATGCAGAGTATGAAAATGTTGCTGTAATATTATTTTTTTCTAACATTTCTAAATATATAAAGCATCATCTAATAGACACAAAAGCCTTGATCAAAATATTTAAGTATATATTTTATTATTGACTACTTATGGACAAGACGGTGAGGCTCCATTCTCCTATCTAAAAAATTGGAAATACCTGGACATTGTTTGCCATGAATACAAAGTGCACACATGTAAGAGCAAAATCAGTCACAACTACAGAGAAAAAATTGCATCAAACACTAGAAATCATTAACAGTTTTTGGATCATAGCTCTCTGCAAGAATCTGATGAACCCTGTGGTCTTTTCTTCTAAATGCACACAGTACATGTATGTACACAAAACTGTACCTACAAACTTAGAAAGCACCTGACCTTTTACCTCAGCCCCAAAATTTCTAACCGGGAGTAAAATCCCTTTATAACATTGCATTGAAGAGTCACTAGACTTGTACTTTGGCCTCTAAGACATGGGCAGAATGACTTATACATAAAGTATTAATACTCCCGTAAGAAAATAAAAGAATACCAGAATTACTTATAAAAGGTTCTTCAAAAGGGAAACTGAAATAAAATTAGGGAAGAGTAACACCCTAGCATGTGGGGTCCAGGTTATTTTAGACATGAGGATTGAGTAATGCCAAGAAAGCTGACATGTCAAAATCTCAACTTTTAAAGCAGGTATATTTTTAGGCTTCTTTAGCAGGCTTTGGTTATGTAAGTGCTTAACCATTTGGTAAAGCCAAATGTCAAATTTACATACAAATCACTTAAATTTTCAATATAACATCTAAATTATTTCATGTGATGGAAAATAAGAATTAAAAATACATGTTACTTATTAGCTGAATCACAGGCAGAAGTTTCTTAAAGTGATGTTTTTATGTGATGATACTGCCTGTACTAGAGGAGCGTGGGGCAGGAGACTGCATGGCAGAGCAGAAACGGCACTCACTGCAAGCCAACTCTCTTCAATCTGCTCCTAGAACTGCAACTGATCAGCCATGTGACTCCGATCAAGCCATTATCTTTCGGCATCCCAATTTTTAAAACCTATGAAGTTAAAGGAATGCACTATATGACCTTTAAAACTGCTAATTATTTTATTCTAAAGTCATCTAAGAGTATATCAAAAGTAAACAAGAATCAGGGTCAATTAGTGGAGCAGAACAATTAAAATCACAAGTCGTTTTCATTAGAGGTTATCCCACAACAACATTTCACACATGAGTGAAAATTCCTCAGGAACACTGCTGTCACAAATATTTTGTCCTTCAGAGTCACTGTGGTAGCCAGCATCCAGGAGGACTCCCAGTAATCCCCACCTCTGTTATGCACGTCCTTACACAGTCTCCTCTCACAGTGCACTAGGGTTGTCATTGTGACCACTGGGCAAAAATGGTATGTTACTTCCAAGATTGGGTTATAAAAGACAAAATCTTCAGCCTGGGTGCCTACTCTCCCTCACTCTTGATTTCTTGTTCTGGGGAAAGCATGCTGTCACGTGGTGAGCTTGCTTGTGGCTTCTGGCCAACAGCAAGCAAGGAACTGAGGTGGACCAACAAGCATGTAAGCCTGAAAACAGATCCACTAACTCTGCTGAGCCTTGAGATGACTATAACACCTTGACTGCCACCTGATGGGAGACCCTGAGCCCAAAACATACAGCTGAACAATTCCTAGATTCCTGTCCCTCAGAAACTGGGATATAGTAAATATTTATTGTTTTAATCTAGTAGGTTTTGGGGTAATTTGTTATACAGCAACAGGTAACGGATACAGTCATTTTTTATTCTTTTTTTTAGCTTCTTGGACCTTATAAGTTATTGGTCCAGATTTATTTAGTTCTTTCACCCTGTCTCTTATATAACTACTCTCTATACATATACTTTTTTCATTTCCTTTGCAACCACCCAGATTTAGGTCACCTGAATCTTACTATTACAAATACCACAAAAGACTATACCACTAAGTCAAGAATCCCAAATTCAAATATATATGAGATGTTCAGGCAATGTGAAGTGGGACAGTGGTGAATATCAGGATGAATGTGCCTTCTTAGGGTGTTGTCTTCTGCTCAACCCCAACCAATTATTGCCATGTGAGCATGTGGGCCCAGTGTTGCCAGATCACCTGCTTTTCTACGAAGACCCTAAACTCTCTATTTCTATGCTATTTCTCAATTTTTGAATATTGGCTTAAAATTGTTACAGTGTATAGCACAAAATATATCTACCATCTGGACTCAGCCTGTGAGCCACCAATTTCCAGCCTCTACTCTAAATCATTCTTCCTAGAATTTCTCTCAGGCTGGGCGCAGTGGCTCATGCTTGTAATCCCAGCACTTTGGGAGGCCGAGGTGGGTGGATCATTTGAGGTCAGAAGTTCAAGGCCAGTTTGGCCAACATGGTAAGACCCTGTCTCTACTAAAAATACAAAAAATAGTGAGGCGTGGTGGTATGCCCCTGTAATCCCAGCTACCTGGGAAGCTGAGGCAGGAGAATCACTTGAAGCCAGAAGGTGGAGGTTGCAGTGAGCTGAGATGGCACCACTGCACTCCAGCCTGCGCGACAAAGTGAGAGTCTGTCTACAAAAAAAAAAAAAGAGAGAATTTCTCAGATCTTGATTCCTCTGCTCAAAACATTTAATACTTATCCATGACTATCCATGGTTCTCTAACTGAGAAAGCTGACACTCACATACCTCTTCAATCTACCTGACCCAAACTTATCTCTCCAGCCTTATAGTCTCTACTGAAATGTTCTGTTATGGCAGACAGGCCTATCCAACACTCTCTAAAAAAGTCATTTCCCACCCACAATGTTCCAGCCAACTTGCCCCATCTATGCCCTACCCATAGCTTAAAACCAAACCAAGTATCACTTCCTCAGGTAAGACTTCCCTGACAGCCCATCGTCCACTAAAATCCTGCAACAAACTACAGTCAAGATATTCATTTAGCCATTCACCACATATCAGTTCAATGGCTCTTTTACTGCCATCTCGAACTTTTCTTTGAACCCTACATGTTTATCTTTTCAGACATTTATATTGTTCACTAACTATGATGAAATATGCTATCTACAACATGCTGAATTCAGTTCACTTCAAACCATAATTACAGAACACCCAGAAGTCATCACCTACTAAATTCTGTGCAAAAGATTATACAAAGAAGAAATACAAGGCTGGGCATGATGGCTCACGCTTGTAATCCCAGAACTTTGGGAGGCCAAGATGGGCGGATCACCTGAGGTCGGGAGTTCGAGAGCAGCCTGACCAAAATGGAGAAACCCCATCTCTACTAAAAATACAAAATTAGCTGGGCATGGTGGTGCATGCCTGTAATCCCAGCTACTCAGGAGGCTGAGGTAGGAGAATCGTTGGAACCCAGGAGGCAGAGGTTGCAGTGAGCCGAGATGGCGTCATTGCACTCCAGCCTGGGCAACAAGAGTGAAACTCTATCTCAAAAAAAAAAAAAAAAGGAAAAGAAATACAAATCCCTGACATCCCGAAGTTCCCAGATTCTTGCGAAAGCAAGATGCAAACAGCTTCAATAGTACAGTGTAATAAGTTTTGAGGGGAAAATATACAAGAGTAACTAAATTCTCCCAGGAAGAACAGAAAGAGCAAGGAAGAGATTATAGTTGAGCTGGGACAGGAAGAACAGTTTACTAAAATAAGTCTCTCCTCATCCTCTTCAGCCAAGGGGCATCCTCTAAACAACCCTAGCAGTCTCCGTTAAACTCAAGCACACCTGCATCCATAGCCAGCATCATTACTATCCACAAACTTTTAGGCTGCTTTGTTTATTTAACCTTGAATATCTCCTTTTTATCTCTAAATGGAACTGTGGCCATCATAATTACATAAACACTGTGTACCAAAAAGTATTTCACTTACTAACTAAAACTACGTCTAAGTTTTATAAGGTATGATTTCAAAATAGCAGTATTACTCTTAAAGATAGATGGCAAAATATTTCAAAGGCCCAGTGCTTAGATATTGGTTTCTAATATCAGCTTCCAATAAGAGGAACCAGGGCTCCTTAGAGAAATGGCTGATTGCAGGGTTAGGGGAGGAAATATACAAGATGAGCCTGGAGCACCTTGGAATGTCAGAAAAGGAAGGAAGTGCTCAAAAAACAAAGCAACGGAGCATAGCGAAAGCACACAGGAGCAAACTTGAAAGAGCTCCCAATGGCCAAAGCTAGAATAATTTGAGCAACAAAACAAGTAACATAACATTGGATTATAATCCAAAGTATAAATATCCACAAGTCCATACTGACATAAATAAGTGACTGAATGAATTAAAAAATTAGAGAAGAAAGAAGTTTCCTTCACACAAGAATCCAAATAATTTATGCAGATATTCTCCTCTCAAGGATGTGAAACTTAATTCCCCATCCCCCATTGTGGGCTGCACTTACAGTGCTTTGCTTCCAAAGAATAATGTAAGTAAGGATGGGGGAGGAAAGAAACCTGACAAACTGTACTGCAGTCAGGTAATCAAGAATAATAACATCACGGTGATGAGTCATGTGGGTAGCACCTACCCTTGATAAGATATGTGAATTGATATGTTAATAATGGCATTTCACCTCTGTGGTCTTCCTTGCAAAGACCCATAACCTCAATCTAACCATAGGAAAAACATCAGACAGATCCAAATTGAAGGACATTCTACAAAATACCTGACCACTACTCCTCAAAACTGTCAAGATCATCACAAACAAGGAAAGTCTAACAAAATGTCACCGACCAGAGAAGACTACAGAGATATGACAATGAAATGTAATGTGGTATCCGGGATAGGATGCCAGAAGGCAAAAAAAAAAAACAAAAACAGACATTAGGAAAAAACTAATGATACTCAAATCAAATATGGAATTTAAAGATTATGTACCAATGTTGGTCTATTAGTTATGATACATGTACATACTAATTTAAGATGCTAACAACAGGAGAAATTGGACACAGGGTGTTCAGGAACTATCTGCAATATTTTTGCAACTTTTCTGTTGCAAAGATCTAAAATCTATCGTAAATCTAAATCCATTACTATTTAACACTATTGTAAAATCTAAACTATTCTAAAATTAAAAGTTTATTAATTTTTTTTTTAATTTCAAAAGGATCACATATTTTGAAAACTCTCCCGAGTGAAAAAGAGGACTCCAGACTTATTAAGATTCATAACAAAAAACATTTTTAAAAAGGCAAACTCTACACCTAAATTATTTATTTTTATTTTCAAAATATTTTTTAAAAACTTACTGGCACTAAACAACCTTTGTCATATCCAGAGATTTTATTTTGAATGGCATTACAAAAGCAAATTATTTAAACATCACAATCAAATCAAGACTTGAATCTCATCAACATACCAGGAAAAGTCAGTTTTGAGGAGACAGACATTGTGACAGCTTAATTTGAAATTTTAACAATTATAGTAATGGAACACACACACAAAAATACTGTCTGGTCATCCTAACAGGGCCTATTATGTTTTATAGATTAATTGGCTAGAAATTAAAAACGAATACTGCTCATCTTCATGCAGAGATAAAAATGCTTATCTTTACTGCTGATTATTCTTTACTTGGCAGTGGCTCCTAACACTTGACTTGAATTAACCCTGGTTTATCTAAGGAAGTACAAGACATTTATGTTTAAGGCAATCCAACAAATAGGAAACCCTGTTTCTGAATAAACTCTGAATCAACTAAGAAGTGAGATAAAATAGATAAGAAGTAAGAGAAATAAGTTAAATAGATGGATAAGAGAAATATGAAGGCAAAAGACGGAGCAAAATATTATTAATTAAAGAGTCTACTTCCAGCGATGATCCATCCCCTCATCTCCAAGTCTTGAATTGTTACAAGATGTAGTCTTTACTGCTTTCAGGTTCACCCATTTCTTAGACATCCCTTGTATTTGATAGATGTGTGTTTGTTCTATTAGCAGATACTAAGCCTGCATTCTTCAGAATTTAACACTAATCCTGTCTGGCCATTTACAATGTTTGACTTCCTGATCACCTGATGATAACAATACCCTAAGAACCTACTTGCTGTTTCCTATGTGTTTATGACCAAGCCCTATGGTTGCTGATTATTACTTCCTTTGATATCATGCCCCTAACATCCCAGTCCCAGTACCTTTTTGTTTTGTTTTTGAGACAGAGTCTCACTCTGTCACCCAGGCTAGAGTGCAGTGGCACGATCTGGGCTCACTGCAACCTCCGTCTCCTGGGTTCAAGTGATTCTCCTGCCTCAGCCTCCCAAGTAGCTGGACTATACGCACCAGCCACCACGCCCAGCTAATTTTTGTATTTTTAGTAGAAACAGGGTTTCATGTGTTGGTCTCCAACTCCTGACCTCAAGTGATCTGCCTGCATCAGCCTCCCAAAGTGCCGGGATTACAGGTGTGAGCCACCACACTAAGCCCCAGTACCTTTTTAACCTAAGAAGAACCTAGGAAGTGCCAAGTAAAGGATACTGAGAGTCCATCAATGAGGGGACAGAAAATCATCCATCACCTCAATGTGGGCCATGTGATTCCTTTTTAAAATTAATGCATTACATACTCTGAACTAAGGTAATGGCAATAACTAATATTCACTGGATTATTAGTCACCATGTGCCAGGCACTGTTTCAACACATTTACATGCAACAAATAATTTCAGCTCACAATAACCCTATGAAGTAGGTACAATCACTGTTCTCATTTCACTGGAGGCACTGTTCTCATGTACTGGAGGCACAAAAAATGGTCAAACTATCAGAGGATAAGAGAACTGAGAACCACTGAGGGAATGTGAATTCTTATGCTCTCTCAGGGGCATGAGTTGGTAGGATAGACTCTGCATGCTGAGCACATATAGAGAAATGCACTATAACGGAATGAATAATATTCTATTCACACAAAAAAATAAGGATGTGTCTATTTATTATCATCTCTTCTTTTATTTCAGATGAGTAAAGTGAAGCTCAAAGAGATGAAGTAATTTAGCCAGGGCCACTCAAACAGAAACTTGACTTCACTTGCAAGTACAGGATTGAGTCCAACAAACTAGACTAAATAGTCTACATTCCTAGACACTATACAAAATGATACAAAATAGCTTGAAGTATTTTATGGGCTGAAGTACTTCAACAGCTAAGACAGGCTGCAATTCTCACCAGGTTTGGCATGGACAAATATGAAATTGTAACACAAACCACAAAAAATAATACGTAGACTTCTATCCTTTAGAATTAATATCAAAACTTATAGAGAAGCACAGTAATTAACCATAGTAATTAATCATTATGTTTGAGTGATTAATAACCAAATAAATGCCAAACTTTGTTTTAAAACAACCATGGTTATTAGATTCTAACATGAAAGTGTTTAATAACTTCTTCTATGAAAGTAAGTACTCTAAAGTTAACTTGATTAAATGAATATTAGGTAAGAAAAATGCAACTTCATGAAGTACATATTCTCTTAAAAATCAGACTTTGAGGCTGGGTGTGGTGGCTCACACCTGTAATCCCAGCACTCTGGGAGGCCAAGGTGGGTGGATCACCGAGGTCAGGAGTTTGAGACCAGCCTGGCCAACATGGTGAAACCCCACCTCTACTAAAAATACAATAATTAGCCAGCTGTGGTGGTGGGCGCCTGAAATCCCAGCTACTCGTGAGGCTGAGGCAGGAAAATCGTTTGAACCTGGGAGGCAGAGGTTGCAGTGAGCCGAGATCATGCTATTGCACTCCAGCCTGGGCAACAGAGCAAGACTCCATCTCAAAAAATAAAAATAAAAAAAATCAGACTCTGAAAACATTTAAATTTAAAACGTATTAAGTTCTTTTTTTTTTTTTTTTTTGAGACAGAGTCTTGCTCTGTCACTCAGGCTGGAGTGCAGTGGCACAATCTCGGCTCACTGCAGACTCTGCCTCCCAGTTCAAGCAATTATCCTGCCTCTGCCACCCAAGTAGCCAGGACTATAGGTGTGCGTCACCACACCCAGCTAATTTTTGTATTTATTTTAGTAGAGTTGGGTTTTCACCATGTTGGTCAGGTTGGTCTCGAACTCCTGAACGCAAGTGATCTGCCCACCTTGGCCTCCCAAAGTGTTTGGATTACAGATGTGAGCCACCACGCCCAGCCTAAGTATTATGTTCTTTATCATCAGGTAATCTGAAGATCAAAAGCTTATAAAATACCAAATTATATAAGAAACAAAATTGTGTAAGTAATAAAAATAGCACAATTAAGAGAAACATTTTGTTATAGTGGCTAAAGCACAATATGTAGAATTAAGAAATCAGTTCTGTTATTTATACATGCAAGCTACTTTTTTCCCAAGTATTAACAGTTTAGATATTTTTCAATGTCAAGATACGTTTCTGCAATGCTCTATTCCAATGAGTGGATAAATGTACCATAACCTACTTAACGAATTCTCCAGTACTGAGCAATTATGATTGCTTCCAAATTTTGCTATTACTACAAATAGTACTGTGAATCATTTGTTAAACTTCTGTAAGCATACTTATATTAAACTTGTTAAACTTTTATACACATGCTTCCTTATAATTCCTGAAAGTGGAATTTCAGAGTCAACATGAATCTGTACCTTGTCCTGCAGAAAGGTTGTATGATTTTTAGTCTTAGTAGAAACATTGTTTTAAATGGTACAATATGAAATACATACGATTAACTTTTAAATATTTGTATTTATAACCATTAATATATAGTGGTAGAGTGGTTCACACCTATAATCCCAGCACTCTGGAAGGCCAAGGATGGAGGATCCCTTGAGACTAGCCTCAGCAACATAGTGAGACCCTGTTTCTATAAAAATGATTTTTTTTTAATTAGCCAGGCATTATGGGAGGCTGAGGCAGGAGGATCATTTGAGCCCAGGAGTTCAAGGTGACAGTAAGCTATAATCGCACTACTGCACTCCAGCCTGGGCAACACAGTGAGACCCTGCACCTAAAAAATTAAATAAAATTGAAAAAATATATATATAGTTATATATGCATAGGTACACACCTCCATTATACAAATGATACCTTTTAAAATGCTGTGCTTACTTTTATTGTAGTAAAACGATCACAACATAAAATTTACCATCTTAACTGTTTCTAAGTATAGTTTATTAGCATTAAGTATATTTATAATATTCACATTATTGTGCAATCAATCTCCAGAAGTTTTACATTTTGTAAAACTAAAATGCTATACTCGTTAAACAACTCCCAATTTCCTTCTCCCCCAGCCCCTGGGAACTACCACTTTAACTTTCTGCTTCTACGAATATGACTATTCTAGATGCTTCATGTAAGTGGAATCATAAATATTTATCTTTCTGTGACTGGTTTACTTCACTTAGCATAATGTCCTCAAGGTTCATCCACACTTTAGCATGTGTCCGAATTTCCTTCCTTTTTAAGGCTGAAGATATTCCATTGTATATGTACATATGACATTTTGTTTATCCATTTACCCATCAATGGACACTTAGCTTCCACCTATTGGCCATTGTAAATAATGCTGTTAGGTACAATATCTGTGCTTATTTATAAAATATTCATACATAGCAGGAACTCTTCCTAGCCTGACCTCATGATATTTCAGATTCCAGTCTCTACCATGGATGCTCAGTAATCAATTCACCTCCAGGTAGGGATACCCTCATTTCTCTTCTTGCATAGACTGCTCCCAGGTTTTCAGTTCATACTTCTCCTTCTGTTATTCTTCCTGGACATGCTTTCCTTTGCTGACACTGGGGACTTTCCCATTATTTCTCCAGAGCTGGAATTTCTGTCTTGCCAGAAAGCATAAAAAAAATTTTTTAACCGTCCAATCATCTGTGATTTCTCATTTATACAGTTACTATCTACTATGATAGATAGTAAGTCTTATCACGCCCATTTTACAAAAGAGGAGACTGAGGCTCAGAGTACATTGGTAATTTGCCCAGTGTCACAGAGTTTGAATGAGCCAAGCCAAATGTGGACCTCAAGTCTGTCATATTCGAAAGCTTGTGTTCTTTTCACTATGCATGCCACATTTTAAAAACTGTCTTATTAATTCTCAGTCACTAACACCTACCCCAGACAAAGCCTATTATTATTCTCAGAATATCAGGTTTATGTACTTTGGATACTCAGAGCCCAGGGAGGAAACTCACCTTCTTCCTCCTTTCAGGCTTCCTCTAAGAATATGTCATTAATCACTAAATATGTCTGTGTACTGAGTTTCATTTGTTTAGAAATAGACTACAGTTTTCTGGCTGGCAGCTGGAAATCAAATATATTTTACTACCTTATTTTCAAAATTACTCATGAACTTTAAACACACCAGGGTAAAGGAAATCTACCACTATACTAAGAAAAAATGAAAACCAGTTTGTACTGAACCATAAAATCTAAAAGTGCCCAATGATTATACTGACCAAACAAAAGAAAGCTTACAGTTGTTGTTAACAGAAGAGGTCCCCATTGCCCACACTTTGGCCAACAAGACCAAGATACCTGGATCAGGAGCTGTCCAACAGAAATGCTACTTAGAGGGTCAGTAATCAACTAATAAACTCCTTCGCACTTAGCAAGGTTGAAGGTGAGAGACAAGACACAGAGACACATGGAATGAAAAAGAGAGGCCAACAAAGAAGGCCAAGAGAGTGGGTGAATGAGAGTAACTGATGCCAGAAGCTACCTTAGATCCATGCTACTATGTATCCTTTCATGAATCCTTTATCCTTTTATCATTTTCCAGCACCCTGAATGAATCTATGTACTTTGAATCCAAATAAGACTGGTAAGGCAGTGAGCCGAGATG
This sequence comes from Theropithecus gelada, assembly GCF_003255815.1. Classification (NCBI taxonomy): domain Eukaryota; kingdom Metazoa; phylum Chordata; class Mammalia; order Primates; family Cercopithecidae; genus Theropithecus; species Theropithecus gelada. The sequence goes on from NC_037671.1 coordinate 58,935,844, forward strand.
GCACCACTGCACTCCAGCCTGGGTGACACAGCGAGATTCCGTCTCAAAAAACAAATAAACAAACAAACAAATAAGACTGGTAAAGGTAAAGGTATAGTCACTGAAACACTGTATTGTGTATATTGTAGGTGAGAGCAATTATATAAATACAGTAATGTTGTGAACCAGAGTTCTTTCTCACTGCTGGGAACCAGGGAGATAAAAATGGGAGGTTTTTTAAAAAAGAACCCTACAGTATCAAATCTGAATAGTGAATATCAGTAATAAATGTATGATTTAAAAATTAGCTATCCACCCAGGTGCAGTGGTACACACCTGTAATCCCCACACTTTGGGAGGCCGAGGTGGGAGGATCACTGAGCCCAGAAGTTCAAGACCAGCCTAGGCAACATAGGAAGATTCCATCTCTACAAATAATTTAAAATTAGCCAAGTGTGGTGGCACATGCCTGTGGTCCCAGCTACTCAGGAGGCTGAGGTAGGAGGATCACCTGAGCCCGGGATGTCAAGGCTGCAGCAGTGAGCCATGATCACACCACTACACTGCAGTCTGGGCAACAGAGTGAGACCCTGTCTCAAAAAAAGAAAAGAAAAGAAAAAGAAAACAAATGAAAAGAAAGCTATCTATTTCCTAGGTATTCCTATTGAAAGGGTTTAGATGTAGTCATAATCAGCAGCAATAAACATATCTAGTGCCCAAATCGTGATTTATAATTATGAAGAACCACTGAAACAAACTGAATTCTCAGAGAAACCATCTATTCCAACTCTGGGGCAGGGAAAGCACAAAGTGAGCCTGAAACATCTTGTTGTGCCAAAAAGCAAAGGAAATGCTTAAAGATTACAGAGAATATGGTAAAAGGACACAGAAGCCAGCTTTAAAAGGCTGCCACTAGCCAAACTTGGGACAATTTAATCATCAAAAATAATTGCAATGATAACGAATTCTAACACACTGAGGTTTTTTTTTTGTTTTTTTGGTTTTTTTTTAAAGAGACAACAGTGACATTAAAGAAGAGAAAGAAGATGAGTGACAGCTCTTTTTTGTGGAAGAATGCCGGCTAATAAACAAGAAAGAAATGGTCACCATTTTTACAATTAAGTATTAATAACTCATTCAGGTAAGGATCAAGGAATACTATTAGGTAAAAAGCTTTGGGGGAACATGACATGTACAAATTTCCCAGTTTAACCATTAATTACAAGAGACAAAAAGTAGTAAAACAGGTTCTTTTACAATGAAGAAATCTTGCAGATATCATCTCAACTAAATGGTCGATTTTTTTTTTTAAGAGATAGGGTCTCACTATGTTGCCCAGGCTGGCCTGTAACTCCTGGACTCAGGCAATTCTCCCATCTCAATATTCCTAGTAACTGGGAACACAGGGGTATGCCACCACACCTGGCTAAGTGATCAAATTCAACACCACCATTAATGGAATACACTGATATGTGCTTCCTGATATGCTGCAATAAGAAGTAAACACTATCACTGCTATAATAATTTTGCCACAAATGTTCTAACCTGAATCCAATCATAAGGAAATAATAAGACAAACTCAGCTTGTGGGACATTCTATAATACAAATGGTTGGCTGGTGTGGTAGCTCACACCTGTAGTCCCATCACTTTGGGAGGCCAAAGCAGGTGGACTGCTTGAGCTCATGAGTTTGAGACCAGCCTAGACAACATGGTGAAACTCCATCTCCACAAAAAATACAAAAATGTAGCTAGGTATGGTGGCATGAATCTGTAGTCCCAGCTTCTCAGAGGCTAAGGAGGGAGAACTGCTTGAGCCCCAGAGGTCAAGGCTGCAGTGAGCCCATGATCGCACCACTGCACTTCAGCCTGGACGACAGAGGGAGACCCTGTCTCAAAAAAAAAAAGAAAAAAGAAAAAAGTTAGGAGAGGGCACTGTTCTAGCAATCCTTATTTGCATCTTGGAGTCCTGGAGGGCGGGGAAGAGCTAGAAGTTAAAGGCTGGGGAAAATCCAGGAGGGATGCATATTATATTTTAGATGGTATCACAGAATTGTTTCTTGGAGTTGAAGATGGTATTATGATTATGTAAAGAGGATGTCCTTATTCTGACAACACAAATAGTTAATTATTTAGAGACAAAAATGTCATGATGTCTAAACTTAAATTCTAATGGTTCAGTAAAAAAAAATTGAGAAAGCATGAATTTGGCAAAATGTTAACACTCAGTGAACTAAGGTGACAGGTATACATAGGGTTTATTTAACTGTTCTTTCAACTTTTCTGTAGATTTTAAGTTTTTCAAAATAAAATGTTGTTCTCTTAAACTACCCATGGAGAATTCTAACAAAAGAGGTCCTAAGACAGATAAGAACACTACGTTTCTGAAAAGAAGAACAAGATTTTTTTAAAGGTTGCTTTTGGTAGTATAAAAAGTTTTAATCTGACTTTTTTTTAGTGCAGCAAATACACACAAATTTCAGACTGGCTTTCTAACTTTACATGAACATGCAGTGAAGAATGTACATATTGTCTCTGATAATAAGTAATACAATCAATTTACCAAAAAACAGTATTTTTATTAAAAGTTCCTTAAAGTGCTACGTTATCAATTCCCTTAAGGAAGAAAAATATCTTAAAATGAAACATATTTTAAACGCACAATAAAAGAATGAAAATGAGTTATAATTTATCAATTTTCTATGTGACATCACTGAGGTGTAAATGGTACCAAGAAAACAGTATTTTAAATGTTAATACAGTCATGACTGATTTAAGGAGAAAAGCCAAGTTTTTTTGGTTGAAATCAACACAGTGTTTTTAGGGTTTCTAAACCAAACCAAACATTTTATTTCAATACAGGCTGTCAACCTGCGTTGCAACAGAAGAGTTTAAATAATTTTTCCAAATTTAACTTTCAGTCCAACTGATTGCATCAAGATCTGCCACCAACCAAAGAACACCAAGTATGAGTTACTGCTATGCTTCTGCAGACATTATACACACCAACTATTCTGACTGAACCTCAGAGCTGACTTGCAAAATAGAATCATTATGACAATCTGAGGCATTTTACCTTCTCTTTATTTTTCATTTACCGCAATCATATTATTCAGTCCTGATAATACAGAGCAAATGACCTTTAGATTACCTCCACTCTCTCCTGAAAACACATTACATTGACAGTAATGGAAACTGTGTTTAGGATACACACCAACAAGGAGAAAGGAAAAGGAGTTGAGAAGAACAAAATTTGGTAGCTAGAAAGCCAAAGAACAAGTTGTACCTGACTCAACAGAGAGGTGAACCCTAAGCCAGCAGCCAGGAAAGCTGAGAGAAGCAATCTGATTCACATCTTGAAACCCCACAAAAACCCCACCAGAAAAGGATAGCAGCAGGTAGCCATGAAAGCTGGGGTGGGGTGGGCCTTGACACAGAAAGGAAAAGTCTAAGAAAGAGATTCCTCTCCCTTGCCCAACCCCCAGGAGGCTGGAGGTTTATTCTCTGGAGAGAGTAAAAGAGAGAGGGGCTCTAATTGGCATGACAAGAGACATAAATGAGAAAAGCAAATTAAGCACGGCTTCACATCCTATAAGTTATCCTCCAGCCATCTTCTGCTTAATCAGCTCCCAAAGGTGGAGTTGAAAAGGGTACTCTCTAAGGAATATGACCAGCCCAAGAGAAAACATCCCAAGATTCTGATCCCAGGAGTAACCCTACTGCAATGACCCAGCCAGATCATCCTATGGTAAAGGCTAAGGTTGAGAAGTCCACCACACAGATAGCGTGTCCATAATTAGCTTTTAAACATAAATAGGTACACAGCCAAGGAAGGCTTCTGAGCAAAGTCCCTTATAGGAAAAACCAGGAGGCTAAAACAAGTAATAGATTTTCAAAAACTAATTTAGAGGAAACAGAGCAAGGAAGGGAGATAAAAAGTTAACAAAAAATTATTAGTATCCTGAGAAAGGAGGGAAGATACTGCATCCTTAAATATAAACAGGATTCCACAAAAGCAGAATAATTAGAGCACAAAAAAATGAATTCTCCAAAAAATTAAAATAGGATTACAGGAAAGGAAAACTCAATGAAAGGCTTGGAAGATCAAACTGAGAAAATCACTCTATAATCAAAAGGAAAAAGTTACAGAAAATCAGAGGAGAGACAAGCAGAGGAACTACAAATAATAGAAGATTTTTAAAATAATAGATTAGATGAACTGGAGAAAGTAAAATTTTTAATTACTAAAATTAACATAACCCTCCAGATTAATGGAACAATCAAGTACCTAGCACAATGGACAGAAAGGGACCCACATCACAGCATAGCATCAAGAAATTTCAGCAATTAGAGACAAAGAAAAGACACTAAAACAGTGGTTCTTGACTTTGGCTACATCTTAGAATTACCCAGGGAGCTTTTCAGAAATATCTATGTTTAGGCTCTGGTCCAGACCAAGTACTTCAAAATCTCTCATACCAGGATTTGGTCAAAGTCCCCAGATAAGTCTAAAGTGAAGCCAGGGTTAAGAATCACAATCCTATAATGTCAAGAAAGAGTGGGGGAGGGAGAGAGAAGGGAAGATGATCTTGATATTTTGTAATAGCAATAGTGAAAGCCCAGAAGACAACAGAACAATCAGTGCTTTCAAAATTCTAAAGGAAAAATTATTTCCAATCTAGATAGTACCAATTAAGTGCAAGAGCATCAATAAAAAATTTTCCCAGGACACACAAAATTTCTCTTCCATGCATCTTTCCTCATGGTACTACTATAGAAGACAGTTTGCCAAAACAAGGTTGTAATCCAAGAGTCTCAAGACCACAGGATCCAGCAGAAAGGGATCTCACACAGAAAGAGGCAAACAGCATCCCTGGAGTGATGGTTACCGGTGCCCCAGGGATACGGGGCAACCACACAGAACAAAACAGAACAGCTCACAAGGTTCTATGCAAGTAAGACCCAAAAAGATGCAATACCTGATGTGTCTGAATATTTGGAGAAAATAATGTTAACAACTGGGGATGAATTTATGATAAATACATAGAAAACTGAGCAAAGAAGCAAGACAATTATTAACTACAGAGCACAAACAAGGAAACTCATGCAAGAAAGAAAGAGTCATAATTTACTCATGACTCAGCTGCGAATACCATGTACTGCATCACAATAATGTGACAAAGAATAGTGATCTAGACAAATGAATGTGGTAACTACACTGGGAGAACCGAGAATGGAGAGTATGACCTGTCTAAGGGAAGAAGCAGTGAGAGTGAGCTAAATGTTCTCCTTCCAGAGAGGAAATCCAATAGATAGGACACAAAACAGAAAATCAAGACGTAGATCCAATATATGTTATCTAGTGATGTGATTTAAATATCAAAAGAATCAGCCGACAGTGTGAAATGCTTGTCTCTAGGATGCAGGCAATGGTTGGGAGTGGTGGGGGTGAGTGGCTACAGAAGCGACTGCAGATTTTCATAAGTTTTATAGAATTATTTCACTTTTAAACTATCTACATAAACAGTCTGATTAAAAATTAAATTTTAAAATTGTAAATATTGTTATATCCTATAATAATATAACAAGGAAGGAGGAGGGAAGGAAGGGGAGAAAAAGGGAGGGAGGGGACTATAAGCAGAGTAAATCCTCATCTATTTTAACAGGAATTAAGAGCAAATGTCTGCAGTCTGCATATTTTTCTAAAAATCACAGCATAAGCATTTTATTTAGAGACACAGAAGTACCGGCATATCTCGTTTTACTGCACTTGGCTTTATTGTGCTTTGCAGATACTGCATTTTTTACATACTGTGGCAACCCTGAGTCAAGCAAGTTTACTGGCATTATTTTTGCAACAGCATGGGCTTACTTCTTATCTCTGTGTTATATTTTGGTAATTCTCATAATATTCAAACTTTTTCATTATCATTATATCTGTTATGATGATGTGTGATCACTGATCTTTAAGGTTACTCTTGTAAATCCTTTTGGGGCACCATAAGCCACACCCATATAAGACAGTCAACTTAATCAAGAAATGTGTGTTCTGACTGCTCCAACAACCAGCCACCATACCCCTGCCCTCTCTCCCTTTCCTCAGGCCCCCTTATTCCCTGAGACACAACAATATTAAGATTAGGCCAATTAATAACCCTACAATGGCCTCTATGTGTTCAAGTGAAAGGAAGAGTGGCACATCTCTCACTTTACTCAAAAGCTAGAAATTATTAAGCTTTGTGAGGAAAGCATGTTGAAAGCCAAAACAGGCCAAAAGCTAGGCCTCTTGCTCCAAATTAACTAGCCAAGTTGTGAATGCAAAGGAGAAGTTCTTGAAGGAGATCAAAAGTGCTACTCCAGGCTGGGCACGGTGGCTCAGAAACCATCTCCATAACATAGTTCAAGGCAAAGCAACAATTGTTAATAGAGAAACTGCAGCAAGTTATCCAGAATATCTGGCTAAAATCATTGATGAAGGTGAATCTAAGCAACAGTTTATCAATGTGGACAAAACAGTCTTCTAATGGAAGACTATACCATAGAAGTCTCTTTATTATAGATGCCACATAGGACTTTCATAGTTGGAGAGAAGGCAAAGCCTGGCTTTAAAGCTTCAAAAATCAGGCTGACTCGCCTATTAGGGACTAATACAGCTGAAGTTGAAGTTGATGCTCATTTGCCATTCTGAAAATTTTATGGCCCATAAGAATTAGGCTAAACTACTCTGCTCATGCTCTATAAATAGAACAACAATGCCTGGATGACAGCATATCTGTTTACAGAAGGGTTTAATAACTATTTTAAGCTCACTATTGAGATTGCTCAGGAAAAAAAGCTTTATTTCAACTTCACTGTTGTTTTAAGAAATTGCCACAGCTACCCAAATCTTCAGCAACCACCACCCTGATCAGTCAACAGTCATCAACATCAAGGCAAGACCCTCTACCAGCATAAAGATTATGACTTGCTGAAGGCTCAGATGACCCTTGGCATTTTTTTTTTTTTTTTTTTTTAAACAGGAAGGTTTTTTTTGTGGTTTTTTTTTTTTTTTTAGGGTTTTTTTTTTTTTTTTTTTTTTTGAGACAGAATCTTGCTCTGCTCCCAACTGGAGTGCAGTGGCATAATCCCAGCTCACTGCAACCTCCGCCTCTTGGGCTCAAGCAATTCTCCTGCCTTGGCCTCCCGAGTAACTGGGATAACAGGCACGCACCACCACGCCCCGCTAATTTTTGTATTTTTTTAGTAGAGATGGGGTTTCACCATCTTGGCCATGCTGGTCTTGAACTTCTGACCTCAAGTGATCCACCCACCTCAGCCTCCCAAAGTGCTGGGATTGCAGGCATGAGCCACCACGCCTGGCCAATACAATCTTTTTTAATTAAGGTATATACATTGTTCTTTTAGACATAATGCTATTGCACACTTAGTAGACTGCAGTATAATACAAGCATAACTTTTATATCCACTAAGAAGCCAAAAAATTTCTCTGACTTGACTTATTGCAATACCTGCTTTATTGTGGAGGTCTGGAACTGAACCCACAGTATCTCCAAGGTATGCCTGTAAGCACCAGACACACTTAAACATGATTTCAAATCGACTGTGGGAACCGAGTAGAGAAAAGGAAGAAGGGGAACTGAAACAATTCATTTTCATTATAAATCCTTCTGTACTGTTTGAGTTTGTAATCATATGCATATAGTATAAAGTTTTTTAAAAATTATTCAAAGGTGTGTTTTTAATTGGCAACCTGCTTTATTTACTAACAATTTCTTTAGAGTTAACTCTATTGATATAATTCTAGTTCATTTTCTTAACTGTACATAGTAATAATTGCCCAACTATACAATCATTAACTTATCCATTTTAATATTGATAAGCATTTAGGTTGTTTCTGAAGTTTCTCTGTTAAAAGCAATAGCACAATGAAAAACTCCTATCCCCAATCTCCATGGTGCCTCTGATATCCTAGGACGAGAACATCCCCAGTGAAAAAGAAGCTGCCTCTCTCTAGAACAGAAAATTAGGTTTTGTCTGGTAGAAGATTCAAGAAATTCAACAAGTTTCAAAAAGTTGTAGAGAAGCATTTTCAGAGGTCTAATAGTTACAATGCCATGTATATAGCAACAACCCGATTAAAAAAATAAATAAAAAACAAAAACTCCTATCTAAGGCTGGGCATGGTGGCTCACGCCTGTAATTCCAGCACTTCGGGAGGCTGAGGTAGGAGGATTGCTTGAGCCCAGGAGTTCAAGACCACCCTGGGCAACATGGTGAAACCCTATCTCTCCAAAAAATACAAAAAATTAGCCGGGCATGGTTGTTGCCGGAAGTCAGGGAACCCGAACGGAGGGACCGGCTGAAGCCACGGCAGAAGAACATAAATTGTGAAGATTTCATGGACATTTATTAGTTCCCCAAATTAATACTTTTATAATTTCTTACACCTGTCTTTACTGCAATCTCTAAACATAAATTGTGAAGATTTCATGGACACTTAACACTTCCCCAATCAATACCTTTGTGTTTTCCTATGCCTGTCTTTACTTTATTCTCTTAATCCCGTCATCTTCTTCATAAACTGAGGAGGATGAATGTCGCCTCAGGACCCTGAGATTGTATCAACTGCACAAATTGTTTGTAGAGCATGTGTGTTTGAACAATACGAAATCTGGGCATCTTAAAAAAAGAACAGGATAACAGTGATGTTCAGGGAACAAGAGAGGTAACTTTGAACTGGCCTCCGGTGAGCCGGACGGAACAGAGCTATATTTCTCCTCTTTCATAAGCAAATAGGAGAAATATTGCTGAATTCTTTTTCTCAGCAAGGAACATCCCTGAGAAAGAGAATGCGCCCTGAAGGTAGGCCTATGGACGGTCCCTTTTAAGGTGCCCCGTCTTTTATGGTCGAAGCCAAAGGGATGAAATAAACCCCGGTCTCCTATAGTGCTCCCAAGCTTATTAGGACAAGGAAAATTCCCACCTAATAAATTGTGGTCAGACAGGTTATCTGCTGTCAAACCCTGTTTCCTGATAAGATGTTATCAATGACAATGCGTGATAAAACTTCATTAGCAATTTTAATTTTGCCTCATCCGGTGGTCCTGTGATCTCGCCCTGCCTCCATTTGCTTTGTGATATTTTATTACCTTGTGAAGTATGTGCTCTCTGTGATCCACACCCTATTCCTGCACTCCCTCCCCTTTTGAAAATCGCTAATAAAAACTTGCTGGTTTTACGGCTCAGTGAACATCACGGATCCTGCGGACATGTGATGTCTCCCCCAGACACCCAGCTTTAAATTTCTCTCTCTTGTGCTCTTTCCCTTTATTTCTCAACCCAGCCGAGACACTTAGGAAATAGAAAAGAACCCACATTAAACATCGGGAGCGGGTTCTCCCAATCCATGGTGGCACACACCTGTAGCCCCAGGTACTCAGAAGGCTGAAGTGGGAGGATCACCTGAGCCAAGGAAGTCAAGGCTGCAGTGAGCCATGATCACACCAATGTACTCCAGCCGGAGCAACAGAATAAAACAATGTCCTAGGAAAAAAAAGACCTCCTATCTACTCACACGTGCAAAATTTTCATCTGTTCGATTGTCTTCAAACTTTTTACGTTATGTTCCCCCAAAGAATTTTTAACCTTTTCCACATTTTTTAAAACATAAACTCCGGACTTCATAATGATTTCATCGGTTTTTCATTAATATTCTCTTTTTGTTCTAGGATCTCATCCAGTACAACAATGCATTTAGTTGTCGTATCTCCCCAGTCTCAAAGGCTGTTTTTCACTTACACTCAGGAGATACTTGTTTAAGCGTGGTCATTTGTATAAACTTAACCAAAACATTTAACTTCTCTAATCAGGTCTGTTTGCTGTAGAATAAGGAAATACCGCTATCTGAGAATATCTAATAAGATAATAATATGAAAGGGCCCTATAAACTGTTTTCATACTGAGAGTGTATATTTGCTTAATATGTATTATTCACAAGCTAGTCAAGAATCTGAAATGTCTTCTCTTATAAAATGTCCAGAGAGAATTAAAATTCTCTCCCCGCCACCCTGCCAAATATACAACTTCATCTTTATAATTACATGGAGAACCCAAAGACTCTTAAAATGTTCATAAAGGACTTACATATAATAAGATGTCTGAGAAGCCCCAGGGGAAAAAATCATAATGTAAGCCTAAAGAAGTGATAATATAAAATTTATTTAATGTTCTAATCTTACTAATACAAGTCACATAATACATTTTTTTGAGTCTTGCTCTGTCACCCAGGCCGGAGTGCAACAGTACGATCTTAGCTCACTGCAACCTCCACCTCCCAGGTTCAAGCGACTCTCCTGACTCAGTCTCCCGAGGAGCTGTGATTACAGGCATGTGCCACCACACCTAGCTAATTTTTGTATTTTTAGTATAGGAGGGGTTTCGCCATGTTGGCCAGGCTGGTCTTTAATGCCTGACCTCAGGTGATCATCCCAAAGTGCTGGGATTACAGGCGTGAGCCACCACACCCAGCCATATACCACACACCACATAATAATTATTAAGAGAGAAACTAAAGCCAATTTCTAATTCGTTAACATCTACCACTATTTCTACTTCTTGTTTGTTCATTCATCTATTTAATTTTTATATTTAAGGAATAATCCGACTGAGCATTATAAGCAGAATGAATGATGACACGGAATTAACAACGTGAGTACCCTATTTAAATATTTATAATTCTATAAATAATCAAAATTATATTTTCTGATATCCATGGACAATGAGCAACAATTTTCTTAGCTCTATGAATTTAAGTACCACTTTTCTTAAAACTCTTAGGGAAAAAATGTAAGTCAACCTTTTAAACTTGGTAACAGGAGACTCAGCCAATAACACTTTAACAAAGTGTAGCATGTAAGATTTTAATAAATATTTTTGTTCGGGCTTTAATACTACTAGTTTTTTTAAATATACAAACTATGAAGATCCTAGTAGGATTCAACCACTGAGAATTATATCAAACATTGACTCCTAACTGCTAGCTAGACTCTAACAGGACATTAAGACAAAGACATCTTTTAGGACAAAGCATGAGCTCATGGGAACGTACTAATTTATCTGATATAGCACAGTGCCCTACTTTTTAGTAGCAAGACCTTTCCCTTGCTCTATACACATTACACCCATTCATATCCATGGGAGCCTGATGCAGGAAAGGAGCACCATGTGGCCTCTTGGAAGGAAAAAATTTATGTCTGCTTTTGAATGTTGTTTGCCACCTGGAAGCCAGCCAATCCAATATAAACATCCCCATTCATAAGGCACTGGATAATTCCTTGTCTTCAGTAAATTCCAGACTTTTTAAAAGGTCAAATTCAATTTGAGAAAAGGGAAATCATTATACTTTAAGAAGGCCCAGAACATAAAAAAAAAATCATACATTAAAAGATAGTACAGTACTGACAGATAATCCAAACTACTGTAGCTGAGATGAAAATCTGCAATAATAGCTGCCATTTGGGGGCTGTTTCTAATGTGTTAAGCGTTGAGCTAAATGCTTTACATAAATCATCCCATTTGATTCTCACAAAAATCAGGGAAGTGGATGTTATCCATATTTTGCAGGTGAGGAAAGTGAATCTTAGCTTAATTGGCAGAACCAAGATTGTAAAACCCTTGTGCTCCTAAAATACTACAGCACACCTAGCATTAACTCTAGAACAAGGGCAATAATATTGGTCAAGTGTCTGCATATAGCCTATTCCTTGGGAAATAGCTTTTAAAATTTATGCTGCAATCTTACTTTATAACTTTGCTTAGTTTTCCAAGGGCGTTGTTTTTTTCTTTCATAATATCTATCATAGTGACACTATTGATTAAATACACCTTCAGTTTCTTAAATGTTAAGGAGACTGCAAAATATGAAAAAGAACAATAGAATAGCCTATAATGGGACAATGTGAGTACAAGCATCTTCCACCACCATCTTCTTTTGATATAATTATCAAACTTTTCATGCAATCATTTTCTGCACTGCCAGAGGCAGAGCTCCCTTTCAATAAAAAAGATATGAGGAGATGCTTTTCCAACTCCCACAACCACTGATGTGAATCTTACAGGCAGACCAGGCTGGCCAAGAAAGTCAACTCCCATCCTGACAGACCAAGAGTTCAAATACTTTAATACTGTGGTAACCCCGACCTTTTACATTATTCTAAGATGCCTTCTGTTAAAGCTGAAAACAACTCCCTAGGAAGCAGTGCCACAGGAATTTCTGTAGTTCATGGAAAAATCTGAAAAGCACAATTTATTTGTAACCCAATCTCCAAAAATGGGAGATTTGAAGTGAAGATTTGTGTTAGAAATAAAGGCAGCTTTCCCATCACATAAATGAAAGCTAAGAACAAAGGTCAAGGGTCACAACCCCATTTCACTGAATCTGAAGTCCTCAATACCAAACATATGACCAAATTCAGTCTTCCAAATTGTTACAATTTAGCTGGGTATCTTTACTTCGTAAATTTGAATATATTGTCTAAATCATAGATTTCATTTACAAAATCAAACTACCAAGATACAGGATACACTAAGGTGTATATATTGCATAATTAAGTAGCAAAACATCGCAAGAGCTGCAACTACAATTAGATCTATATCGTAAGGATTGAATGCATGGTAATCAGACAGATCATCTGTGACTCTGCAATGAGAAGGATTTAGACAATTTCCAAATTCTGAAAACCCGGTTATTGCAATGACTTTGAAATACAGTTCTAGGAAAAGAGTCATTAAGTAACATTAAAAATAAATGTTAAAAAAATTTAAGGTATGACCCTAGTTTCACAGAGATAATTGTTTTGGTATTACTAAAATTTATTATTGATACTATATACTGATTTAAAGAGAAATAACATGAAATATTATATTGCTTGCTCCAAAGAAATCTTAATATATCTTAGCCTCTTTTGACAATTAAAATCTGCTGAGGCTCAATACAGGTTTACCTAAAATTCCACTGCAATAGTACATTTTTTAAAGACCACATCATAGAAGAGACAATGCTCTAATGACCATACTAAAGAAGTTCCATTAAATACATTTGCGCGGAGGAAATTAACATAACTGTATTAAGCCAAACTGTAATCCTCCCCAGATCTTGTTAGAGTAAGCCTTTATTCTGTTGATAATAATTATCAGTAATCCCTTACAAACAAGAACACTTCTCGCCCATGACTGATTCATAAAAAGTAGAATCAGCATGTTTTGCTACTGCAGTGTCATTTCAGGCTGAGGTTGCTTAACTGATTTTGAATTCACTTTACAAGATGAAAAAATAATATCCCTTTTAATTCTAAATTCTTCATTACATTTCATTTAGGGTACAAAATTGTGAGTGTTTTGATTATATAAAGATCATTTCCATATTTTTAATTTTATATTTAATTTTAAACATTTAAATAAATATATACGTATTCTACAAATCATCATTTATTCATTAAAATTACTCAATTATTTTTGTCTTTAAACAAGGTCTAAACAACTGACAGTTCTCAAGTTAAGTTGATACATAATTCATAAATCATGTGCATCATGCAGTTTCTAAGGAAACTGAATCAGCTGGGACTGGGGAAACAAACGAGGCAGCCAAGAGTTTTGATTTCCTATGTGGCAGTCAGCAAATCAAATACCTTCCTTATGACTGAGTTAGTTTATATAGAAACAAGGTAAAATACAAGGTCTTTGGAAAATCACATTCACTACTGAAAGACAAAATTTCCATGTTATCTTAAAAAATAAAACTGAACTTACTATTACCCGAAATTTGAAATTAATATCACCATGGAGTCAAAATACTATCCCTGAACTACTACAGTAGTTATACCAGCTCTTAAGTAAAAACAAACAGATTCATATTTAAAACAACAAAAACACCTTCAGTATTTCCTAGTGAAGCAGATGATTAAAGAACAAAACAACTGGTTAAACTATCAATTTGGTTAAATGATTTTTATTGAATAAAGCAAGCGTGGGATGTCACTCTTCAAAGAACTAGAATAAGCTGCTAACATTTATTATCTACCATGTGCCTACTGGCACTATTCTAAGAGTGTAACTTAAATTAATCCTCAAAACAGGCAGGTACTAGTATCATGCCCATTTCAGAGAAAAGGAAACTGATACACAGATGGGATACACGCTTTGCCCAGATTTAAACAGTTGGGAAGTGGCATATTTTGTTCTAAAACCAATACTGAATACAATGTAATGATTATTTGATGATTCAGAAAGGAATAGAATATTTAGTCCCAAATACAGACTCTTTCTGAAGCTAAATCATGACTGTACAAAAATGTAGACACCACACAGGCGCAGATGTCCCAAATCTCCCCATGAGAAATTGCTTTGCATTTTCTGAGAGTGCTGAGATGCAAACCTCATCAGGATGGGGGCAAGTGACAAGGTTCTGATTTCAAAACAATGGACTTTCTGAATTCATAAGACTGAGAATCACAGTGTAACAAGAAGTTGATTTAGTCATTATCAAATTATTTTCACATCTCATCTTCTAAAAAGTTTTAAATAAAAAATATCCTGTTTTCTCCCCCACTTTCCCATAAATGAGGCAAAATTTAAAAATACATATTCTGTGTAAACACATAAAATATGTTATTCTAGTAAACTTAAGCTATTGTCCAATCTACAAAATACTCAAGTGGAAAATGGGGTGATTGTGAGCTAGCCCCAAACTCTGAAAATTAAACTCATAAACACATAGTAGGAGAGATTAAGACAGTGACAGACAAAAAGAGCAAAATCTTCCAAGCAAAAGTAGAAAGCAATATTGGAAAATCAAAGGACAACTGGACTAAATGCAAGGAAAGCTGTGGTCTAATCAATGGTATTAACATAATCCAAAGAAAGAATGTGTAAACAGCTACAGCTGGAGAATGGTAGTGTGGAGTAGAGAAAAGAGAGGCCCTAAGAGCAAGCGTTTGGCAGTGTTCATCAGCCATGCTGACCATAAAGGGAGCCCTGAGCAGCTGCTACGAACCATCTGGTTGCTGGGCAAGAATAACTATTTGGCAGAGGTGGCTCCAACAGGCCACCACTACTTGATGGTAAAGATGGCAATGACGATAATAATGACAACAACTTGTATTGTGCAGTAAACTTTTTGCCGGGCATAACATTAGGCCTTTAACATACATCAATTCACTTAACTCTTAGACAAAACCAGTGAGATATTATCCCTATTTTATAGACAAGGAAGATGAGGCTCACAGAAGCTAAGAAACTTGCCCAAGGTCACTTCATAAGTGACAGAGCCATAATTTGAACCGAGATATGAATCTATATGCCTATAACTCTACATGCCTATAAAGATGGCTGAGAGAAATTAAAGGAGACCTAAATACACACTATGTTCATAGATCAAATGACTCAATATTGTTACTTGTGAATTTCTCCCCAACTGGTCTTCTTTTCTTTGAGACAGGTTCTCACTCTGTCCCCCAGGCTGTAGTGCAGTGGCACAATCTCAGCTCACTGCAACCTCTGCTTCCCAGGTTTAAGCAGTACCCCCATGTCAGCCTCCCAAGTAGCCTGGACTAGAGGTGTGTGTTTTTTGTAGAGACAGGGTTTTGCCATGTTGTCCAGATTGGTCTTGAACTCCTGGGCTCAAGCGATCCACCCACCTTGGCTTCCCAAAGTGTTGGGATTACAGGTGTGAGCCACTGCTTCCAGCCTCCCAACTGATTTTTAGACTCAACACAATTACAATAAAAATCATGGCAAACATTTTTATAGAAACTGATAAACTGATTTTAAAATGTACATGGAAATATAAAGGAACAGACTAGCCAAAACAATTATGTAAAAGGACAAAACTGGAACTCACATTACCTGATTGAAACATTTAAAGCTATCATCATCAAGATGGTGTGGTAATGGCATAAAATTAAACACATGGGTCAACGGAACTGAACAGGGTCCAGGCAGACCCAGCAATACAGGGTCAACAGATTCTTCACAGAGGTGCCAAGGTAATTCAATGGAAAAAAAGACACTCTTTTCAACAAATAGTGCTGGAACAACTAGACATTCATACATAACTAGCATATGTACCTAGCATCATACACAAAAGTTAATTCAAAACAAACCACAGTCCTAAATGTAAGGGATAAAACTGTAAGACTTCTAAAAAAAAATGTAGGTGCATATCTTTATAATCTTGAGTTAGGCAACAACTTCTTAGACATGACATCAAAAGCACGAACCACAAAAGAAAAAAATTGGTAAGCTGGACTTCATCCCAGTAAAACTTTTTGCTGGTCAAAATATAATTCCTATTACTCCCAATTCCATGCACACTATGGCTTCTCATATTGCTTTTCTGATAGAAAAAAAATGTACTAGTCTTTTATCCAACATGAACGTCCAATCCACTTGGCTGTTGAATTCTTTTCACTATACGTTAATAAACTGAAGGTCTGGTTTACGCATCAGGCACCTCGGAGTTTGTTTACCTAGAAAGGGTGAGTCTCCCTGGGCTAAGAACCAGACCCTGAGCTATGATGACTTCATCCAAGTAACACCTCAATGACTTCTGGCCCACCTACCCAAGCCCTAACAAAGTCCCACAACTGTTTGTTATCGTTTCTTTTGAAACCAGTACTTTGTTTAAAAAAAAAAAAAAAAAAAATCAACTGAGATTGTCCGTGCTGCTACTTTTTTCTCAAAAATACAGAAGTCTACGGGACTTGTTAATATTTGCTATTAAATACTCCAGCAAAAAAGTTTGAGGACAAAAAGGGTTGAGAGACATGAAACATGAATAGTTTGAAATAAAAACAAACCATAGCAATGCATTAATAAAACCTAATAGAGTGGGGAAAAAAGCATAAAATTCATGTTTTACATTCTTATTTTTAAAATCATGGAGAAGAAACAAAAGATCTACCATTTACCTAATATGTTGTGACTGTTTCCTAAATGAAAATAATAAAGTTATCCACAATTGAGCTGAACCAACATTTCTTCAATAAAGAAAACTATGGACGTGGCTACTTAAATTCAGCATAGAATATTCTATTTACTTTTTGCTATTCAAATTAAATTTGATTTCCCATAACTAGTAAGATGTATTCTACAATTTGTTTTCCTGTAGTAAGCTTCAACTGAAAGGTTAAAATAAATGAACCAGTGAAACTTTTATAATCAGCAGATGGAGCACAAGCTAATAATAGAAACTAGACAACATTTCCTCCCACCTGCTGGTAGGTATTCTGTGTTTATCAGTCAGTGATAACTTCACTAATTTGTGGATAATGGTTAGTGAGCAAATTTGTTGCATGAGTCTGGTGTAAGTCTGGTTTATACTGGACTGCCTAACGTGAATCCCACAGTGCTGTGCAGCCTCCCTCATCACCCACAGTGCCCTCCATGGTCGTCTGTAATGTCAAATCACCCAGCATCTGATGGCACAGGGAACAGCTGGGAGGCAGGATTGTGTGAGGACTCTACACTATTGACTCACTCCTCCCAAACCTCCCCACCCTCTCTTGAAAGGCACTCATCCCTCTTCTGCCCTATGATCTGCTTCTCGGTGCTCTCCCTTAAGCTTCCAAGATACTACCGCACCCCAAATTCTTTCTCTGTCTCCCACTCCAAAGTAAATCTCATCAGTCACAAAGTATTCAAGGAATGGGTTTGGTATCAGGGAACAAATCTCAACTGCCCCTCCCTGAGTGAGGCATAACTTCTGAATGCTCCAAGCATCTTTTTCTATCAGGGCATCAGTCAGGGTGCTAGCTAGAGTCTCAGGGGTATACAAATCTTTCAAACACTATTAAACAACCTTATTTCACAACCTAACCATTTGAGTGGTAGCATAAATTAAATTTCATAATGAATATTGCCATCTGATTATATTTTTATATAGTCAAACATTAAAAACCAAAGAAATTAGAGCCTGCAATATACTATCCCTCATAGTTCTACTTGAAAGAAAAAATGCAAAGCATTAAAATATTTAACGAATTTTTGGCTGATGCCTGCACACATTTAATTTAATCTCCCACCTTCCACATAGATCACTGATAAAATCATAGTAAATGTAACCATTCATGATTCATTCTGTGGCAAGATACTCAATAAAGCTTAATTACGTTTACCACCTTGAAGCAGGACAAGAGACTGGTATATTTTAGACAGATTTTTAATCACAAAAGTATAACTTTTAAATAATCTTCTTTCTGCTTCATTTTCCCCTAAGAAATTATATGAGCAACTTAAATTTTGACACGCAAATTTTCAGGAATTTTAAATATAGCATTTTTACCTATTGGTATTACTTTATTATTTTTGTCTTCTAGTAGCACTAAGTGTGTTAGCCTATAGAAAATAAAAGGATGAGGCCGGGCGCGGTGGCTCAAGCCTGTAATCCCAGCACTTTGGGAGGCCGAGGCGGGCGGATCACGAGGTCAGGAGATCGAGACCATCCTGGCTAACATGGTGAAACCCCGTCTCTACTAAAAATACAAAAAACTAGCCGGGCGTGGTGGCGGGCGCCTGTAGTCCCAGCTACTCGGAGGCTGAGGCAGGAGAATGGCCTGAACCTGGGAGGCGGAGCTTGCAGTGAGCCGAGATCGCGCCACTGCACTCCAGCCTGGGTGACACAGCGCGAGACTCCGTCTCAAAAAAAAAAAAAAAAGAAAAGAAAAGGATGACAACCTGTACTTTCAGGAAACAAAGAGTGCATTTTAGTTATAATATTAATACATTTATGGGCCAGGTGCAGTGGCTCACACTTGTAATCCCAGCACTTTGGGAGGCCAAGGCAGAAGGACTGCTTGAAGCCAGAAGTTCCAGACCAGCCTGGACAACACAGCAAGACCCCACCTCTACAAAAAATTACCCAGGCATGGTGACGTTCCAGCTACTTGGAAGGCTGAGATGAAAAGATCACTTGAGCCCTGAAGTTCAAAGCTGCAGTGAGCTATGACTGTGCCACTGCATTCCAGCTTGGGTGACAGAGCAAGACTCCCATATCTTAAAAATATATGTATTATTATTATTATATATATGTGTGTATGTATATCTATACACAACATGATACCACCCCTTCCAGAAATGGTGGCATTTTATAGTAATACACTGAGACTATGTCAGTTATTCATTACACATCCAACTGTAAACATCTTAATTCTAAGGAGTTTCTTGTTCAACCATGTGTAAAAGTTTGTATATTCTATGTAAAAACTCTTATGTTCCTACCTTTTAAGAACCTAATAATTTGCAAATCCCCTTCTGAAATATGTGATATGTTAAAGCAGTGAGGGACATCAGATGTAACAAAATGCAAACTACACACGACATACACTAAACTCCCACCACCCCTACCAAAATTAAAAGGCAAATGATTTGTTCAAGGTCTCACAGATTACAAAAAAAAAAAAAAAAGCAGCAATCAGGATAACTCCAGGTACATGTGTTTTATTCCTCCTGCTACATCATGTTCTCGTCATTAAAAAGAACAAGACACAGCCTCCTTTCAGGCTAGAACACCTCAGGTTTTCAAGGAGTTCTCTGACAAGCAAAAAGCCTGGGAGAAAAAAGTAGAATGGGAAGCTGGGTATGGTGACTCTTGCCTGTAATCCCAGCACTTTGGGAGGCAGAGGCAGCAGGATCACTTGAGCCCAGGAGTTCAAGACCAGCCTGGGCAGCATAGTGAGACCCCCATCTCTACAAAAACTACAACATTTAGACAGGCATGATGGCATGCACCTGCAGTCCCAGCTACTTGGGAGGCTGAGGTGGGAGGATCACTTGAGCCTGGGAAGTAGAGGCTGCAGTGACCTGTGATTGTGCTACTGCACTCTAGCCTGGGTGACAGAGCAAGACCCTTTCTCAAAAAAAAAAAAAAAAGTAGGATGGGAAGCATGTTCCCAGCTCCAACCTGAGAGATGAAGCAGGAAGTACTGGGTCCCTGACAGTAGAGACAGGAATAAGCCAGGAAAGTCTCTCAGCTGACACCAGGGAGGGATCCAGAGAAAAGCCAGGTCCTCTCCCCATGCTACCAGAAGGAAATGAGCCATGGATCCAGCGCTGGATTTTCTGACTCGAATGAAGTAAAACCTCAGGATGCTATAGTATCATCAATATTACACCTTGATTTCCTAAGAGAACATGTTAAGGAAATGTGCTATTATGAGGTCCATTTAAGTCCATTTAAAAAGAAACTTTGAAGCAAATCCATTTGTAAATTGGACACTATCTTTCATTTAAAATGGAGAAGAAAACAAACAAAACTTAAAGTTAACCCACAAGCTGATGATGAAACTGTGTCAGCCTTATTTTCCCATTTGCCTGGTAAACACATGGTGACCTGCCAAAGGTCTTTCTCATTTTCACCAGCCACAATCTGATACATCAATGCCAAGGTCACTTTGAAAACAAGAGAAAGCACTCACTTTTTTACTAACAGATAATGTGATAAGAAATATAAGCTCCTTGATAAGACAAAAATAGGCCAGGCACAGTGGTCCACATCTGTAATCCCAGCACTTTGGGAGGCCAAGGCAGGTAGATCACTTGAGGCCAAGAGTTTGAGACCAGCCTGGCCAATATGCTGAAACCCTGTCTCTACTAAAAATGCAAAAAAAAAAAAAAAAAATTAGCCAGGCGTAGTGGAGCACACCTGCAGTCCCAGCTACTCAGGAGGCTGAGGCATGAGAATTGCTTGAACCCAGAAGGTGGTGATTGCAGTGAACTGAGATCACACCACTGTACTCCAGCCTGGGCGACAGAAAGACTCTGACTCAAAAAAAAAAAAAAAAAAAAAAAGAAAATATTCTATGGTAACTGATATAAATCTAACAAAAATTCTTCACAGTTCTATAATATGGATAGCATGTCTTTTAAACAGCTTACTTAATTTTATATTAGGCTTTTCTTATTGTTTGTTTGAAACTGAAATTACTCCCTTAAAAATAAACTCAAATGTTTTTCTAGCTGCTAAAAAAAGACAGAAGTGAAAGAAATGTCTTCATCAGGTCATAACTCATTCTAATTAAGATGAAAATTTACTAATAAATCTAAAATAAAATTTTTCAGAAAAACATCTAAAAATAGTAAACCTGAAACATAAACTGTATTCTATAGGAGGATAAAACATCCTGAGGTAAATGTTATAAGGGGTGAAATATTTCAAATAAGAGATCTAAACTAAGATTTACTTGCCAATAAAACAGTTTTTAATATTCTGAAACATTTGTGCTAAATAAAGTAGACAAACGTTTTAAATGTGGGACATTATTGAAAAATCTCAAATTCTGCTGTAAAACACTGGAATGAAACAGTCTTGAATATCAAACCTCAGAATATGCTACCATATTACAACCCTAGATGCGAATATTCTCATTTAAAATGTCCACTTACAAAGCAAATACTTTTTAAAATTCGATGTTAATATACTTAATTCTTATGCTATTTATTAAGAAATACAAATTTGCCTAAAAAAAACTACAAAGAAATACTAAAAATATTCCAGTTCTTTTACCTACCAACAGTTACTCTTTTACAATACGAATAAAACACGTATAAATAATAAAACTAGTTTCCTACTATTTAAAAAGCAATTAAAATATAAATTTGAGATACACTTTTCAGAAAAACATTCTTTTAAGCTGGCCAACTTTCAGAAAAACAGTTCTTAATGGATAATTGCTATAGGAAAGGAGGGGAAACGAAAATTCAAAAATGAGATGGTGTTTTTGTGGTTGCTCCTTAATATTTTGCTATTTGTTTTTACAGGTCTATTCCTTCTGTGGAAATTTTTCTAATCCATTATACTAGAGTTTCATTATGATGCTGTTCTTTGGAATTCAAGATTATATGACCCAAGAAATTAAAACTTCAATCATTAAGAACCTTATAGGTATTAAAACAGACCTATCTTATTTTAAGCATGAGAAAAAAAAAGTTACCACGTAGTCGAATAAATAAAAATCTGTATCTTTCATTACTCATTTAAAGAAATTACTAAGTCTACACATGCTTTTTGTATTACTAACTCAAAAATACATTGATTCTCAAAGAGAAAATAAAAACAAGAATGCAGTAATTGTGAAGGTCTCAATATACAGACAAAACTACACATTATTATTTATTATATAAACAAATATAGGTTCACATAATGAAGACATATTTCTAAATTATTTCATTTTTAAATACAAAATTCATGTATGTGGAAAATGAGCAAAGAAAAACTATTTCACTTTGTTAAGTTCTACCATTACACATGGCATTTTTGTATGAAATATGATGCTATTGCTCACTAAATTAAAAAAAAAAAAAAAAAACACTCTTTGATCAAAATCCTTCCACAAATGGAAGGACTGAGAGAATGACAGAAGGCTTCTACTTGGGGATGTTGCTGCATTAAACATTAGCAGACACCGTCCTGGTGACAGAAATAGCACCTGCCACTAACAGTCCTGCAGAGCAGGATTTAACCTCCTAATAAGTCTATGACAAACCAAAGAAAACACTTAATTTGAGGCATCTCTTTTTCCACCCTGTTCACAATGCAGCAGTTTCCTTCAACAGCATTTGTCACAGCAAGTTATAGCTGTGCTTTCAGAAAAGAAAAGCCTAATTGCACCATGCCACAGAACTATTAAAAGCAAGCCCTGAAAAATGAAAATGAACTCTCTACTCTTAAGATGTTTGGCAGAAGACTCCAAAGGTAACTCTAGAGGTATATTTGGTCAAAAATAACTAACAGTATCTTTAAAGTTTAATTGCTGAATCAAAATATTATTGAACAAAAACAGTTAGAGGCATAATGTATGCTGAAAGCTTTTATCTGTTTGTTCAGTGGTACTCCCACCATGTTCCAAAATGATTTGAAGTCACTTACAAAATTACAGCAAGATAAATGAGAGGCAGGATGGTGGCAGAGACAGCACAGTGTAGGTGAGACATGAGGGGGCAAAGGCTGCAGAGCTACACAGCCGAGGTTAGAATCACTGCTCTGCCACTCACTATAATCCAGGTGTGGCCTTGGCCAAGTCACTTATCCCCTCTGTGCACCCAATTCCTCATCCATAAAATAAAAATTATAATGCTTACTTCATGGGGTTATTATGCAGATTAATTTAACATATACAAAGCATTTAGAACAGTATCTGGCAAGCAGAAAGTTTTATAGAAACATTAGCCTGAAAGAGAAAAGTAGGGAGGACAATAGGGTATGAATAGAAAATGGAGCTATAAATAAGGCCAATGCACACAGCTTCCTATAATGTGCAGTATATATAAGACTTGTTTTTCTTTTATTCATAGTTGCCTGTCATACCAAGGTATACAAACACAAGTTTTAAATTTGAGGCATTTATAACCACTTTTTACAGGGCAGGACAGCTTTAGTATATCATGTGTACACTGAGCAAGTTAATTAAGCACTGTATTTATCTAGCTCGAGTTTGTCATCTTTTTCCAAAAAGGATTATGACCAATTCAAGCAATTTTTAAATCACAGAAGTACTCCGCTTTTAGAACTGGGTGAAAGGTCTGTGCACATGCCCTTTAAAGATGATCCTCACAAAGAGATATGGAAGATGCCTCTGAAGCCCAAGTCCCAGCATCTCTGCCTCCCCTAAGTTCAGAGCTTGAGCCATTTCAGAGGACACCAGGAGTGCAACTAAGGTTAAACTAGAACAGCTGACCCTGAAAGTAGATTATAAAATATTGTAAACATCTGGTTTCCCACTGTAATTTAAATATTTTAGCCAATAATGACACAAACAATATCAACTATATTAAATGAAAAACACTGCAAGACTATTAAATAAAATGTGTTTTAATCTACTATTAGCAAATATTTGCTAGCATCTAAATAGACATTAGGCATTCAGGACACAAAGATGATTTCATACAATTTGGGTATTTGATAACAAAATGATGAAAGATCACGGTCTCATTCCCTGACTCTGAAGAAAAGTAAGATTGAGTAATTTATTCTGCTTTTCTTTCTTCCTCCACTTTCCATGAGATTTTAGGGTTCTAGCAATAAATGTCTGTACAGAGCATCTCTGATCAAAGAGGCAACTTTAGGGTAGAAAAATAAACACCGTGAAGGGAGTACTCCCTCAATCTCATTAATATCACAATCTCTCCCCTAAAACTGCCTGCTCTTAATTCCAATTTTATATCCCCCTTGACTGAAGTCAGTTCAGTAACATGAGGTAAACTCAAAGTTACAGGGGTTAATCAGCTGATGAAAATTTAAGAACCTTGACTGCTTACCTGATATTTTTTTTCTCTTCCTGTAGCGCCAAACTAATGCAAAAAGTACTTCAATACTCTTTGAGGAGAACAGTGAGACCTGTTTCTATAGCCTGTTTAATACTCCCTTTTTTGCACACAGGAGAGGCTTCATCCACTTCATGCAGATTCAGCAAATAAAGAGATTTAGCAGAGCACCCAAAAGCTGTGGCATGTGTAAGCACACTTATCTTTGTCCCTAATGTATTATTATAGGCCTATGGTTCAATTGCATAGCAACAGCACTCTTCTGTAATTGTTCTGGTTGCTTATTACAAGCATCCTTGCAGTTCATTAACAAGTCTTATCTATGAAATAAACAGTACCAAAGGAATCCCCTATTGCATACAGGACTGAGGTGATGGTAGTTAGCAGGAGACACTCAACAAGCCTCAAAGTTCACAGTCTGGTTGGTCTATGTTTCCCTTTATTTCAAATTTCCTATGTTCATAAATATATTCTAAGTAAAAGGAGAAAGCTATTTTAAATAGGCTGATTTGGCCAGGCGCGGTGGCTCAAGCCTGTAATCCCAGCACTTTGGGAGGCCGAGACGGGCGGATCACGAGGTCAGGAGATCGAGACCATCCTGGCTAACATGGTGAAACCCCGTCTCTATTAAGAAATACAAAAAACTAGCCGGGCGAGGTGGCGGGCGTCTGTAGTCCCAGCTACTCGGGAGGCTGAGGCCGGAGAATGGCGTGAACCCGGGAGGCGGAGCTTGCAGTGAGCTGAGATCCGGCCACTGCACTCCAGCCTGGGTGACAGAGCAAGACTCCGTCTCAAAAAAAAAAAATAAATAAATAAAATAAATAAATAAATAGGCTGATTTTTTTTTTTTTTTTTTTTTTTTGCTTTTTGTATGCTCTTCAGAATATTCCTACCATATACAAAGTACAGCTTGTTAGCAGCAATGTTCATATTTATTGTTAAAATTCTCTCCTTCGTAGTCTTTGCTAGATTACAATTTCACAATGTTCCAAAAACCAAGTACAAATGCAGCCTCTGTGAGACCCTGGTCAGAGAACTCACCTACCAAGGAATGCCCAGACTCTTGACCCATGGAAATAGTGAGATAATAAATGGGTGTAGCTTTAAGCCACTTACACACACACACACACACACACACACACACAAATATTTTTTAAATTAAATTAGTTTTTTTATAAGGTATCATAAATTTTTTTTAATGAGGAGGGAAAAAGAGAGGACTAAAAATACTTATTAAAAAAACTAACAAGGACTATTACTTTTCACTCTGGCATCTCCCTTTCTAGCGTCTCTTCAGATAACCTTACTGATCTAATATTATAATTTTCTTAAATGAACAAGAATAGAAATAGTTCTATTAATAAAAGCAACTTGGCCGGACGCGGTGGCTCAAGCCTGTAATCCCAGCACTTTGGGAGGCCGAGACGGGCGGATCACGACGTCTCCTGGAGACCATCCTGGCTAACACGGTGAAACCCTGTCTCTACTAAAAAATACAAAAAAAAAAAAAAACTAGCCGGACAAGGTGACGGGCACCTGTAGTCCCAGCTACTCGGGAGGCTGAGGCAGGAGAATGGCATAAACCTGGGAGGCAGAGCTTGCAGTGAGCTGAGATCCGGCCACTGTACCCCAGCCTGGGTGACAGAGCGAGACTCCATCTCAAAAAAATAAAAATAAAAAATAAAAAAATAAAAAAATAAAAATAAAAGCAACTTCACAACTTAAATCAACTAAGAAAATACCATAGCCTTTCTGAAACAATCTAAGGGCCATATGACTTTATCTTACTTTTCAGATGAAGAAGACAAAAGATGTTCATAAGATATGCAGGTTGGATGTTTGGGAAGCAATTTATGAAAATAAAACTTTTGATGGGACACTGTGGGGAAAAAAAATGTCTTCTTTTGTTTGGTTTCAATAGCCTTAGCATTTTATTACAAAACTCTATGGCTAAATATCAAGTCATATTTCCTTTGAGTATTTTCTCCCTTTTTATTCACAACAGTATATAATTAGCCAAACATCATACTTCATTTTTTATGAAATCATATTTTTATGTATTAAAGGAAATAGTGATGATTTTTCTAAAGGTTGCAGACACCATCTCTGGTCTCCATTATGATAAACCAATACAGCAATGGTTGTGCTACCTGCTATTTTAACTTAAAGTTCTAAAAATTTCTGCGGCAAGCAGAATAATAGTTCCCCAAAGATGTTCGTATCCTAATCTCAGAGCCCGTGAATACGTTACCCTAGGTGGCAAATGGGACTTTGCAAATATGATTAAGTTAAGGATCTTGAGATGGGAAGACTATCCTGGATTATCCAGGTGGGCTCAATGTAATCATAAGGGTTATCAAAAGAGGGAGGTGGGGAATCAAGAGTGACAGAAGACGGGAAAATGAAGCAGTGGTAGAAGTGATGTGGCCATGAGCCAAGGAATGAAGCCTGTCTCTAGAAACCTGAAAAGGCAAGGAAATGAATGTCCCACAACAATGTCCAGAAGGAACACAATTTTGCTGATACCTGTAAGGTCCATTTTGAACTAATGACCTCCAGAACTGTAAGGTAATACGTTTGTGTTGTTTCAGCTACTCAGTTTGTGATTATTTGTTATAGCAACAATAGAAATCTAATACAATTTCCTTCTGGTGAAAAAATGCCAATTTTTTTAAAAAAGCAAGGACCGCTGCTATCATAAAGGGAAGGAGGGAAAGCAAGGGGAAAACTAAGGATCAGAAGGAAAGGTTTCTGTCTCCTGGAGTCTCAGCAAAGGAAACACAGGTGTATACATAACATGGGTAAATGCATACTCTTTTTACCTTTTTTTTCTTCTTTTTTTTTGAGATGGAGTCTCGCTCTGTCACCCAGGCTAGAGTGCAGTGGCACGATCTCGACTCATTGCAAGCTCCGCCTCCTGGGTTCACGACATTCTCCTGTCTCAGCCTCCTGAGTAGCTGGGACTACAGGCGCCCGCCACCACGCCTTGCTAATTTTTTGTATTTTTAGTAGAGATGGAGTTTCACCGTGTTAGCCAGGATGGTCTCGATCTCCTGACCTCATGATCCGCCTGCCTCAGTCCCCCAAAGTGTTGGGATTACAGGCTTGAGCCACCACGCCTGGCCTGTATCTTTTATTATAATAGATTGATCCGCGACGGCATAAGTCATAAGACAGACCAAATGGAACAATAATCATTAACCTTTTCCATAGTAAACACCCCTTTTACTCCATCTCATGCTCCATCCTTCATAGCTCCAATGATTTGAAGAGTCTGTCATCTCCCAAATGAACTAAACATAATAAATAATAATTGATTTTCCTTTTTAATAAGTATAAGACATACTACATTGTCAGTCAGATATATGCTGATCAACATAAAATTCACAGTAAGTTAATATAACTTCAGCCAAAAACTTAATATTCTGGCCAACTTTATTTGGGATGTTTTTGGAATACAGAAAAGGGTTCTGATCCCAAAGGTTTCAAAGTACTCTGATATGTAACCAATGTCATAGAGCAATACTATTACCTTTTAGTGAATTGCATATTTTCCATAGGAACTGGTTTCCTACCACCTCTGCCAACTGCTTTTTGCAAATTGCTGAATAAGAAAGCTTTTACTCTGATGAATAATGCATGTATACACTCTGCACTGGGTCTGACCCTGGGTCATCATTCAATCAATGTTCATCCATTTTTCCCACCTTTACCCTTACTGACTTTTCCATCTTCAGAAAAAAATACCACAGCAAGGTCTTGTTTATCTATACCAAGGATGACAAGTCTGGTAATGCAACTAAAACACTTCTTTCAAACCAGTTCAGAAATTTCAAATTCCTAATCTCCAAAATGCAGCTGTCAGCACCAGAAATATTGTTCTGATACATTTTATTGTTTCTCAAAATAATTCACAACATCCATCAGAAGTATATTTGAGCTCTGGCATGGCTACAACATCTACCAGAGAGGAGAAAGAGATGGCAAACGGGGAAAAGCCGCAAAGGAAAAACATCAATCTCTGAACTTCCAGGGTACGCTGTTCCTCAACAAGGTTTGCAGATAAAACAGCTCAATGCATTAAAACATCACTACTTCTATCCTGGCTAACATAGTGAAACCCCGTCTCTACTAAAAATACAAAAAATTAGCCGGGCATGGTGGCGGGCGCCTGTAGTCCCAGCTACTCCGGAGGCTGAGGCAGGAGAATGGCCTGAGCCCCGGAGGCGGAGCTTGCAGTGAGCCGAGATCGCGCCACTGCACTCCAGCCTGGGCGACAGTGAGACTCCCTCTCAAAAAAAAAATAAAATAAAATAAAAAATTCACTACTTGTAACTTAAAGGTTCTAGAAATTACACAGAGATTTCTCATAATTTCAGTAGGTCTCTTAAGTTTCAGAACATCCATTTTACTTAGGGAAATTATACACAATGGCATACATTGATTAATTATAATTAAGAAAAAAGTAATTTATTAGGCCTCTTCATCCTTGTTTGAACTTAGGGAGTTTTAATAACAAAATGTCTCTAACCATATAATCAGAAATACTTTCTTTAAAAATTCAATTATTTAAAGGCAACATTAGAAAATAGCTTAGTATAAGCAAAAGGACAAGAAATATTTATATACTTTATTAAAATGTATAAAAAATTAACAGGTACTAAAATAACATTTATAGAGCCCTGCTATGTGTCAGCCACTCTGCAAGGGTTGGGTTAATATTGCAATGAACAAAATGGACACTGTCCTTGCCTTCAATGTTTACTGGCCATTGTTAGTTCTTCTCTTATGAACTGCCCATTGAAGTCTCTGGTCTGTTTTTCTACTGAAGAGAGAATAGCTTTTCTTGTTGATTTATATAAGCATTCATATATTAAGGATAGTAGCATTTTGTCATAAATAAAACTCAAATAAATAAAATCCAAACAATTATTGAAACAAGTCATAAAATAATTCTGAACCGTGAGTAATTTACTTAAAATTTATCATAGCTACTACTGCCTCACATTCAAGAATATCTGTAACCTCAACAGGCAGTATGGCAAGATGGTTAAGAGCACAGGCTCTAGAAACAGATGGCCTGCTTTAGAATCCCAGCTCTGCTATTTTCAAATTGTAACCTTGGGCAAGTTATTTAACCACTATGTGATTCAATTATAGCAACTGCAAAATAAGGATACTTTAAGTACCTACTTCAAGTCATTGCTTTGAGGACAACATAATTCACAGAAAACACTTATACTACGCTTGGAATGCAGTGTACATGTTCTGTAAGTGTTACCTGTTTTCAGAGGTATGCTAGAGCTAACTCATAACAACTTGAGAGTGGATTCTTGAATTTCCAGAATTGTGTTAGCCAATTGTTAAACAAAGCCATCATTAAAAATTAAATTACATCAGCCTTCAATTAAATAAATTACACCAACAACAAAGATAATAAATATTCAAAACTCATCACTTAACTAATTACATTTACTATTATCTTTGCACCAGTTTATTTACATCTAGTCCATCTGTATAGTGGAAATACTATGTGATATAGATATGTCACTGCATATCTCTTCCCAACTCTGCACTCAGTGACATCAACTTGATCACCTGAAATCAGCCATAGTAAAAGTATTCACACCAGAAAATGAACAAATGCTATAAATCAAGACTTTTCCCCCAAATAGCTGGTTGCCAAATACTCACCAGTACGTTACTGCCTATTATTATAGTGATTATTACAACAAATTATCTCTAATTTCTTTCACTTTTAGTTTTTTTTCACAGACAAAAAAGAAAGGGTGACAAATCTAAATGTTAGTTATCTTTACTTCTTCTCCCTATATGTTGCTGTGTACACAAACTTGACTGCCAAGCTGAGATTTCCTTTCAAACCTGTGTCCCTAAAGGACCACATACCTTTGCCTACAATTACACCAGATGGCAGCCTTGCCTCTTCCAAACTGCTAAGGCCCAACAGATTCAGTATTCTTTTAAAATAACAAAGCCAATCTGCCAAGGTTCAATATGGAAGCCACCTTAAGGAGATAAAAGCTAAGTGCCAAACTGTCATCAGATACAGTCCACACATCTCTTAAAATTGTTTTGACCTTCTGACATTACTTAGTAACTCAAGTCAATATCAAACAGGCCCACAGTCACTCTAGCTGAAACACAAATATTAACTTTCAAAATAATGGTCAGGTACTCCAATTGTTCACGGCATGTCTTCTGTTGGGATCTAGTGCAATACATGGCATAAATAATGTGTTCAAAGGGATCAGCTAAATACTTCGATTCAAGTCAAATGTGTGGCAATGTTTACACAGCACAGAATGAAACTTGCAAGGGAGCAAGCTGGTTGGGCCCTCAAGACTCAACCTATGTGTTCAGGACCAGGAGGTAGAAGTATACTGCATATGTCTGGGAGCTTAAAGATTACAAGGACTCTCTCTGAGCAGCATGATTAAGTGGAAAAAGCATTAAACCAGAAATGAGAATACCCAGGCTCCAGCTCCAACTCTAGTACTAACTAGTTCTATGAGTTGAATATCCCTGAACCTAATTCTTCTCAGAAAAAAAATGCAGGAGCTAAATTATATGATCTTGGCATCATTATTCTGCCCTATTATTATTCAGAATAAATGTACTGTCACTACAAAAAGAATCTTTCTTCTCTGGTTGCCCTATGATAACAGTTTTACTAAACTGATCCAAATTTAAATATCACATAGGAACATTCACATTAGTAGAAAAATATAGAAATCCGACCTATCATGTCTTAATTCTCCAGCTACAACCCAACTTTATTATTTTTAGGGTTAGCCTAACACAAAGGCAAACACATGAACTCAAACTATACTTTTTTCCCTGCTATTCCATCACCAAGCTCAGTCCAGAGCTTCCATCCAAGTCTTCCATCAAAGACTTTCATCGAAGTCTTTAATATACACTTTATCCACATGTTTATCAAGAGAGATGTGGATAGAGAGTATATTAAAGACTTTGCAGATTACAAGCCCACAACATTTCTATAGTCTACCTAATTCTAAAGAAAATTCATGCAAATTTTATGTACATATGAGTCTTATTTAAAGAGAAAAGGAGGACATTCTACCTCTGGGCATGATACTAACAGAGACGGGATTTATTCTCCACTAAAAATAACTAAATATACAGACACAAATTTATGAAATCACAGTTTTGGGGCATTAAACAACAGGCAGCACAGGGGAGTGTCAACTCTGAGAAAAGAGAAATAGACAAGGTGAATCCTACTATTACCCTCAGCTTACTGCCTGGAGAGTTTCCAGGATACAGTACAGGAAGAAGAAACTGGGGAGGGGATAAGACGCAAGGGGAGGCAGCAGTTCTCCCTCATGTAAAGAGACAGTTCATCTGAGGAGGTCAAGACAATTAGAATTTGCAGAGCAGAGAACCAAAAGAGACTGCACAAAAGCAAATCCCAGAGATCTGCAAGCGGTTGCATTCTTACCTGAGTACTATGTATACGTGTGTAAGGAAACTATATGAAGCCAGGTGAAGAACCATCAGAAAGGAGCAGACAGAATCAAGAGTATTGCCTCTGAAGTAAAAAGCAAAAGTTCATAGCAACAAAAATTTCCCAGATCCTCAAATAAATCATTAAAATGGTAGAATAGGTAACATTAAATTTCCTGTTACCTGAAGTTGCTATATATGTGCTGACCCTAGCAGTATACCTCTAGACCTTTTATATTTAGAGGTTCTAGAACTATATACAGCCACTTTAAAAAAATAAAAAAAAGCTACGCTATCATTTATTTATTTATTATTTTATTTATTTATTTATTTATTTATTTATTTATTTATTTATTTTTGAGAAGGAGTCTCGTTCTGTCACCCAGGCTGGAGTGCAGTGGCACAATCTTGCTTACTGCAAGCTCCAAATTCCGAGTTCAAGGAGAATCCTCCTGCCTCAGCCTCCCAAGTAGCTGGGAGTACAGGTGCCCGCTACCATGCCTGGGTAATTATTTTTGTATTTTTAGTAGAGACAGGGTTTTGCCATTTTGGCCAGGCTGGTCTCCAACTCCTGGCCTCAAGTGATCCACCTGCCTGGACCTCCCAACAAAGTGCTGGGATTACAGGTGGTGAGCCTACACTATCTCTAAAGTAAACAAAGAACACCCTGGGACAACACTATTCTCTGAGTTCCCAACAAATGTCTAAGTAAGTCTGGCCATAAATTTTGCTATTGTTGTCTAAAGGCACACTCCTATTCTGAGCCTCCCCTCAGTATTTCTGCTCCACATGTTCCAGCACTATGTCATTGTATCTAAATTGAATCTTTTCTCCCTAGAATTTCTTTTGTCCTTCACTATGGAAACAGTTCATTTTGCCTATCTTCTGCCTAAAGAAATTATGTAGCATGAAGTAAGGTAATTTGCATAATTTTGTTTTTTGTTTGAGACGGACTCTCGCTCTATTGGCAGGCTAGAGTGCAGTGGCGCAATCTCAGCTCACTGCAACCTCCACCTCCCGGATTCAAGCAATTCTCCTGCCTCAGCCTCCCTAGTAGCTGGGACTACAGGTGCACGCCACCACGCCCAGCTGATTTTTGTATTTTTATTAGAGACGGGGTTTCACCATGTTGGCCAGGATGGTCTCGATCTCTTGACCTCGTGATCCGCCTGCCTCGACCTCCCAAACTGCTGGGATTACAGGGGTGAGCCACTGCGCCCAGCCTGTATAATTCTTGAAAATTACAAAACTTACTTAAACTTCATCTGCTTGGCAGTTTTTAAATTGCTGGGAGGAAATTAGTGAAGGTAGTGTACTTGACTGGAACTATTATCTAGAGTTAGCTTGGTTAAGAAACTGAATTCAGAAAATCTTAAAAGCCCAAAACCCTCAGTAGAAATTCATTCAACCTTTTTAGAAAAAATAATTATTGAGTATTTACAATATGCCAAGCACCATGATAAAAAGCAGAGGTATTAAAAAGACTTACATTAAAAAATGTTTTCTGTAGTTTTCTAACTTGCTTTTAAAAACATCAAAAGTATTCCATCTTCTGTTTTTATAAACAAATATGCAACTTGCTTTTCTCTAATATCCCTACTATTTCCATATCATCTCTTAGTATCAGGTATTTCCTTACAACTGTGGGGTTAATTTCTATTACAATTTTCAGAAAAAGAAGTTGTACTATACAGTACTTTACTAAAATTTCTTTATCCCTGCTGTTGGAGAATTAGAACTACGAAACAAGATAATGGGTACAGAACACACTAGGCTCACGAGGTAAAGAATTTAAGAAAGTGGCTCTAGAGTACTTTATTTGTACTGCATATACAGCACCTTAATTGCCCCATGACAAACCGTGCTGGTTTTCCCCAACAGACTGAGATCTCCTAAAGGAAAGCAACACCATGTTTTTTCATCTTTGTATATGCCATGGCACTCAATAACATTATATATAATTTATTAAATAAATGAATGAAAAAAGTAAAGTTAGATAAGGAACAAAACAAATGGATCCTCTGGCTTAAGATGGCACTTGTTAGGGACCAATATTACACACGTCTGACTTATTCAAAGCAGTGTCTTCTCATCCCACTGTGCTTTGCCTAGGAAGACAGCCTGCAAGTGATCAAATCAGACACTGAAAATAATAGCGAGGGCCATTATGGCCCACCTCAGCCATAAATGACCACACAAACAATAAGTCTGTAAATTGTTTATGAAAGTACCAGATGGTCTATTAAGTCAATGTCACTTAATGCCCCCAGTGTTGCTGATAAATTATACCTGTCAGAATCACATGGAAGAAGCTTTTCTCAAAAACTGGCAATATTTTCTATGCATGAAAATATTTAATAATTTTATTCTTTTAAACTTTCTACTTTATTTGTGGTGGTATTTATGTTTATTATAGAAGTAATACATATCTGTTTTAAAATGTCAAATTCAGAGATGAAAAGAAAACTTGTTCTTGGGAGCTAACCACTCTTAAGTTTGGTTTCTCTATTTTCATAACTCTCTAAATTTGCATATAGAATTTTTTTCTTTTTTTACAAGAATGCCAAACACATAATCATCTGTCTTTTAATTTTCCTTTAAACTATATGGCAGACATATTAGAAGTCAATACTTAGAGATTTAACTCGTATTACTTATTAGTTGCTTAACATTTGAGTATCAAAATTTATTCAACTATTCCCTACTCCTGATCATTCAGGATGTTTCCAGTATTCCACTATTATAAACAATGTCACAATAAATATCTTTGCACTTAAATTCTACCTGCAGGAAAGATTCTGAAATACTAATGGATCAAGGAGTAGATGTGTCTTCAGCAGCATGCTTTCTTCAAAGACGGTAACAAGTCACACTCTCAAAAGCAGTGCAGGACAGCACTGTTTCCCCACGTTCTTACCAGTGCTGGATGTCATAATAAATGCTTTTAGAAGATTGTAACAAGAAAAGTAGTTTCTAACTTTAAAAAAACTATTCCTCGGATTTTTTTTTTAATCCTTTAAATCTCTCTTTAGATTTGCCCACTGTCAAAAATGTATGTCCAATTAACCAATGGCCTGTGCTATAGAAATTCACTTATCAGTTCCAAATGACCAACTTGTAACACATTTTCTCTTAAAAATGCTGTTTAAGTGAAGGTTAGATCATCCAGGCTAATGTACAACTACATTTTTCATTTAAAAAATGGTAAAACAGGGCTGGGCGCAGTGGCTCTCACCTGTAATCCCAGCACTTTGGGAGGCCGAGGCGGGTAGATCACGAGGTCAGGAGTTCGAGACCAGCCTGACCAATATGGTGAAATCCCATCTCTACTAAAAATACAAAAATTAGCCAGGCATGGTGGTGTGTGCCTGTAATCCCAGCTACTCAGGAAGCTGAGAATCGCCTGAACCCAGAAGGCGGAGGTTGCAGTGACCTGAGATCATGCCACTGCTCTCCAGCCTGGGCAACAAAGCAAGACTCTGTCTCAAAAAAAATATTATCAATGTAAAACATTTATTGACATTTTGTAGTCAATCTAGAATAAAAATTGAATATAGAACGCTGGAGCTATAAAAAGCATATTTAATAAATATAAACAAACTGTAGGCATGTTTATATTAGAATCATGCTTTCCAAATCACATCCTTCCCAAGCATGCATTTACCTGCTGTTAGCATAGACGGAACTGAGGACAGCCAGAAGAAAGAGAACTGAGCAGGGGAGGAAGAGTTGCAGGGAGTGTAAAATGTATGTGTGGAGACCCAAATGATAAGAAATGGAGTTGGGCTACCATTCATTTAAAAGCTTCTGTCTCCCAAACTCTCAGAAACAGCATGAGATACGTTCCCTTTCCCTTTTTCACTGCACCTTTCCTTCTTTGTACCACACCCCCACCACCAATACACATACACAGAGACCTACCATATGCCCACATGAAGTGAGGGCAAATCAAACCTTTCATGCCTTCCACTGATGCTCCTACTCTCTAGCTGTGTTAGAACTGATGCACGTAGCATCACATTCTCCTTTATTCACTCCTGATCCAGAGCAGATGGGAAGGATCCAGATCCAGCATACTCTCAAAATGCAGGCCATGGGGAGGGGTGATGGCTGGGGTGGTCAGTGGCCTAGATCTGCCTGCCTGGAGCCGGAATCTTATAGTTAACTAGGAAACAGCCAGACAGCAATACACTAATCCAAGAGCTGCAGCCAAATTTTCATCCAACTCTTCAAGGTGGGAAATATTTTAGTTCCATGTTATAATGCCAACTTACATTAGTCTGAATCTATTTCTTAAAGCCCCAGAACACAGACAGCCTGCTGCATGCAATGTAGCATCACCAACATAATGCAAGGCCCTAAAACACAGAAACATCAATGGTAACACTGAAACCTCAGCATTCCACTTATTGCATGTAAAGAATAACACTGATACCACTACTTCTGTCTTTGCTATTGTTTCACTTTTTCCACTCATTTCTTCTAGATTCTTGCCCTTACTTTTCATTG
This sequence comes from Theropithecus gelada, assembly GCF_003255815.1. Lineage (NCBI taxonomy): Eukaryota > Metazoa > Chordata > Mammalia > Primates > Cercopithecidae > Theropithecus > Theropithecus gelada. The sequence goes on from NC_037671.1 coordinate 58,972,131, forward strand.
ACTTGGACATAGCCAGTGAAAGCAGCCCTTCTATACACCAGTGAGAAACAAAGGAGACTGAACAATGTGAAGAATTAATAATCAGGAGACCTCAGTTTAGAGCTTGCTTTTTCCTTTACTGACCCTCCTTTTCTGGACTTTAGTTTTCTTAAGGATAAAATGAAATAAGTGAAAAAATCAACATACTCAACATTTACATCTTTTCCCTACAGGCAATTGTAATTCTCAAAGGCTGGGCAGGTGGAAGAGCAGAATCAGGGTTAGAAACAGAACTACCCAAGAGTAGTTCTAGAGTTCTGTACCCTATAGTATCCTATTGTTCTGTTAACGGAGAGGAGGGGAAAGGTAGAATAAGAGAAGGGAAAAAGCAAATCTAGAAAGCTTCACTAATCCGCCAGAATGAAGTCACTTCAAAGCTGAAGACCACAAACCCTAGTCTTGAAGCTGTAGTTCCCCCAAGACTCAGAACACTGGTTTAAAAATCTTGAAGAAATGGCCAACCAGAAATAGCTTGTTCAAGTTCACTGCTAATGTGGAATTAAAAGTACTATGAAAAAAATCTTCCATTAACTGGAGATGGAAAAAGGAGCCTTGGAGGGGACAACATTTAGGCCTTTCCTGAAAACTGCATGTATATGGTGATCACTTAGCCAGCCAAACACAAAAGAAACACTGACCTAGACATGCAAGAACAACATATAGAGATAAAATAGGTAACAACTTTAAAACTTCCCAAAAGAGGCCATTTGCACACACTCCACATTTACATAATATGAATACATATAATGAGAGTAAAAACACTTTTAAAAGTGTGAGTTTCTTGCAAAGTTTGACTTCAATGTTACAGATAAATCTAACGCCCCAAAGTGCTCCTTGATTGAATACCGTTAATAAATAATACAGTCTTGAAGCCTAGTCCAAGTAATGAAATACAAATGCAATAAATGATTGCAAACTATATCAAAAGGCTGGAAGGAATTTTAAAAGTGTTTTCAAATGGCATCAATAACAGTTTCTACAAAAAATTAAAACCATGAATGTGGTGATCATTTCCAAAATAAAAGATGAGGTGTACACCATAAACAACGGAAAGTATGTCAAAAAATGATGTCAAGAGTAACCAGATCATATCAGTATGAAGCGATATATTCATAACTCAATAAAAAAAAATAAAAGACCACTAATTTTTTATGTCTAGCACCCCAAGAACCTAACATAGTTGTTGGCACATAAGAAACACTCAAGAAATAAAATAAATAATGAAGTAATTAATTAAGGCTGGTATAACTGGATGATAAAGAACCTTGGCAATCATTCATTTTCATGTATAAGCCATCCAAAACTAGCTACTTAGCATGAGTCAGGAATGAAAATCAGATCTCCTGAGTACTAGTAGTTGCTTCCTTTATTGTTGAATTTCTAAAATCCAGAGTGATTGGAATTTCTTAATTGGATATACAACTCAAGAATCTACTTGAACATGAATTAGGCACTATCTTATAAATATTTAATTGCTAATTGGCTTATATCATCCATATGATTTCTTTCTTATCTTGAAACACTGTGTTTCTGAAGCTTGTAATTACATGGAAAAATACCAATGTAATAATATTAACCAAAAACTATCAGGATACAAAACTGCTTAAATGTTTCATCAGACTGTTTAACCACACATAGTAGAATGCACGCATTGTCATTAAAATGGTTTGAAATGATACTTCATGGCATTAAAAAATGCTGTGATATATTAAGTGAATCTGCAGGATATAGAATTGTACATGCAGTAGTCTCAATTTTTAAATGTTGTATATTACCAAGAAAAAAGAAATGGAAAAGGACATATGTCATAAAATTAATGTATATAGATAATTGAACTACAGACTTTTACTCATTTTGCCTACTTTTGTCCACTTCTTTATTTTCCAAAAACGTTAGCAAGTATATATCATAAGTTTTCTTTCCATGTTTCCCCCAAGTACTTACACGGTTCCTCTTTTGTCACTGTGTACTACAGAAATTACATCTTTAGTCTACAGGATAGTTTTTCTGTCTAAATGTACAACCCTCTAATTTTAAGAGCCGCTTCAATTAACAACGAAAGCAAGAGATAATAATGGAGTTTTTCCCTCAAGTAACTAAATCCTCTACAGTCAGCAATAGAACTTTTCACCAAAGTTTATGGACTTGGTAGCCCAAGACCACATTAAACAAAAGGTAAGCCATACTTCTTTCTAAATATGGACTGTAATTCCAGAACAACAGCAGTATTCAACTGCAGTTTACTTAAACGGAGACTATATACCTCTCACCACATATATTACGTATAGTCCACATTATTAATGATAACTTTCACTGCATATAAGGGTGAGCCACAATTACCTACAGTACAGTGTTCTCTAGACTGGCTATCAGAAGACCAGAATTCGAGCCCCAGTCCGCCACCTAGTCAATGCACTCATGGAAGCCTGATTTCCTTGCCTATAAGATAAGGGCACTGGTACTTATGTTACCTGTCTCAGAGAATTGTTACAAGAATCAAATTGTATCATATATGTAAAAAAAAAAAAAAAAAAAAAAAGTGCTAAAATTATTATGATCATCAATCTAATTGAGAGTTTCCTACACCATATTAAGAGTGTCACATCCAATCTTTACATTTGCTGAGCCATGGCTAAAACTTATTTCTCATTACTGAACCCTCAGGTTTCATAACATATGTATGATAAAACAGAGTTCTTAAAAATGGAGGATAAAATCTTCAACTCAACCAGTTACCTATAAGCAAAATCTATCTTGTTTATATTAAAGTAGTAGTTAAATTTTGCGATAATACTTTTCCTACAATGCAAAAGGTGAAATGCAAGCTCAGATTGTCCAAATGACATGGTAAGGCCAAGAAAAACCTCTGTCTACACTATCCACCCACACATAACACAAAGCCTCTCCCCTTCCCCAGCTCCCACGGAAATTCTGCCTTCCTTCAGATGCCAGCCCTGCTTGTGAAACCCTTGGATGCTCGGATCACTCCTCTTTTGCAGCACTCACATATAATGAGTGTAGCTGGCCCACTTTCGTCACCAAACTGTGCTCTTTGAAAGGCTACAAACCTGTGTTCCTCTTCCTTCTGTAGGCCCTGATTCCTTAGCATATTTTTTTTTCATTGACATTTTTAATTCTGTCTTGTTTTGTTTTGTTTTGTTTGTTTTTGTTTTTTTTTTTTTTAAATTTATTATTATTATTATACTTTAAGTTCTAGGGTACATGTGCATAACGTGCAGGTTTGTTACATATGTATACTTGTGCCATGTTGCTGTGCTGCACCCATCAACTCATCAGCACCCATCAACTCGTCATTTACATCAGGTATAACTCCCAGTGCAATCCTTCCCCCCTCCCCCCTCCCCCTGATAGGCCCCGGTGTGTGATGTTCCCCTTCCCGAGTCCAAGGGATCTCACTGTTCAGTTCCCACCTATGAGTGAGAACATGCGGTGTTTGGTTTTCTGTTCTTGTGATAGTTTGCTAAGAATGATGGTTTCCAGCTGCATCCATGTCCCTACAAAGGACACAAACTCATCCTTTTTTATGGCTGCATAGTATTCCATGGTGTATATGTGCCACATTTTCTTAATCCAGTCTGTCACTGATGGACATTTGGGTTGATTCCAAGTCTTTGCTATTGTGAATAGTGCCGCAATAAACATACGTGTGCATGTGTCTTTATAGCAGCATGATTTAGAATCCTTTGGGTATATACCCAGTAATGGGATGGCTGGGTCATATGGTACATCTAGTTCTAGATCTTTGAAGAATCGCCATACTGTTTTCCATAATGGTTGAACTAGTTTACAATCCCACCAACAGTGTAAAAGTGTTCCTATTTCTCCACATCCTCTCCAGCAGCTGTTGTTTCCTGACCTTTTAATGACTGCCATTCTAACTGGTGTGAGATGGTATCTCATTGTGGTTTTGATTTGCATTTCTCTGATGGCCAGTGATGATGAGCATTTTTTCATGTGTCTGTTGGCTGTATGAATGTCTTCTTTTGAGAAATGTCTGTTCATATCCTTTGCCCACTTTTTGATGGGGTTGTTTGTTTATTTCTTGTAAACTTGTTTGAGTTCTTTGTAGGTTCTGGATATTAGCCCTTTGTCAGATGAGTAGATTGCAAAAATTTTCTCCCATTCTGTAGGTTGCCTGTTCACTCTGATGGTAGTTTCTTTTGCTGTGCAGAAGCTCTTTAGTTTAATGAGATCCCATTTGTCAATTTTGGCTTTTGCTGCCGTTGCTTTTGGTGTTTTAGACATGAAGTCTTTGCCCATGCCTATGTCCTGAATGGTACTACCTAGGTTCTCTTCTACGATTTTTATGGTATTAGGTCTAACATTTAAGTCTCTAATCCATCTTGAATTAATTTTCGTATAAGGAGTAAGGAAAGGATCCAGTTTCAGCTTTCTACTTACGGCTAGCCAATTTTCCCAGCACCATTTATTAAATAGGGAATCCTTTCCCCATTTCTCGTTTCTCTCAGGTTTGTCCTTAGCATATTTTAATGTATAGGATCAGTAAGTATTTGGAATTAAACCACATGTTCCAAACTGATGAAGATCTGCTTCTCCCGGTTCTAAACCCTTCAACTCTTCCCAGCTTTTCCAGGGAAAAACTGAGTACAAAATATGATGGGGATGAGGGAACAGAGAATATACTAGATGGTAATATGTTCACTTGAAGCATATGATCAATTAATTTCTGACTAGAACTATGAGAAAGGTTGGGAACAATGCTGCTTGAATGCTTTCAAAAAATGCTAATTATAAAAGTATTTCATTCCATTTATAGTATTTTACTTCCACTGAAACACAAATTTAAATTTCTATATGGTTTTCTAAATGGAAATGGATATATAAGTACATCTCTTTTTCCACAAGAAAACTAAGGCATCCTTGCATCTTGCTTTCTGTAATTTAGAATCCTTCAATCCTACTTTAGATCTACCAAAAAGGTTCAAAGAAAAAGTACAAAGACTACATATTATATATAGTAGTTAAATTGCTAGAGCTTCTGAGATTATTTAAAGGACACTGACATATTTTGGCCAAATCCCATCTTGAATTTCCACATGTTGTGGGACAGACCCAGTGGGAGGTAATCGAATCATGGGGGCAAGTCCTTTCCATGCTGTTCTTGTGATAATGAGTAAGTCTCACAAGATTTGATGGTTTTAAAAAGAGGAGTTCCCCTGCACAAGTTCTCTCTCTTTGTCTGCTGCCACCCATGTAAGACGTAACTTGCCCCTCTTTGCCTTCCACCATGATTGTGAGGCTTCCCCAGCCATGTGGAACTGTAGGAACTGTAAGTCCAGTTAAACCTCTTTATTTTGTAAATTGCCCAGTCTCGGGTATGTCTTTATCAGCAGCATGAAAACAGACTAATGCAGACATATTCAAATAGCACTGCCAAAAAAAAAAAAAATGCCTCTATAGCATACACTATTGCTTCAAGAGGTATAAAATTCATATTATATGCAAAATCAAACCCTTTTTTTTTTTTTTTTGAGGCGGAGTCTCGCTCTGTCGCCCAGGCTGGAGTGCAGTGGCGCGATCTCGGCTCACTGCAAGCTCCGCCTCCTGGGTTCACGCCATTCTCCTGCCTCAGCCTCCTGAGTAGCTGGGACTACAGGGGCCCGCCACCACGCCCGGCTAATTTTTTTGTATTTTTAGTAGAAACAGGGTTTCACCATGTTAGCCAGGATAGTCTGGATCTCCTGACCTCGTGATCCGCCCACCTCAGCTTCCCAAAGTACTGGGATTACAGGCGTGAGCCACTGGGCCAGGCCAAAAGCAAACTTTTAATTTGAATCACTCCGCTTTTTATCTACCAACTTATTTTTAATATCCCTTTTTTTTTTCTTGAGACAGAGTTTTGCTCTTATCGCCCAGGCTGGAGTGCAATGGCATGATCTCAGCTCACTGCAACCTCTGCCTCCCAGGTTCAAGTGATTCTCCTGCCTCAGCCTCCTGAGTAGCTGGGATTACAGGCGTCCGCCACCACACCCAGCTAATTTTTGTATTTTTAGTAAAGACGGGATTTCACATGTTGGTCAGGCCGGTCTCGAACTCCTGACCTCAGGAGATCCACCCACCTCGGCCTCCCACAGTGCTAAGATTACAGGCATGAGCCACCATGCCCAGCCTTATTTTCAATATTATCTAGTTTCTGTTACACAAATAAGGTTATCACAAGATCACAAGATGGACAACCAAGTACTCCTTTAATCACTCTCTTTTTTCTAGCAAAGGCAGTCAATGGTGTTCCAGAATTCTAAACATTTAGGAACTGTGACTCTTCTAAAATATGCTAACAGAAAAAAATCAAATAATCTTGCTGTAACTCAACTCTTATTTTTAAAATCACATGTAATAATTTACATGAAAGCACTGTCTTGACTCTAAGAGGCAACAGTGTGAAGCCTTGTGTTTGTGGATACTGTATACATACAGCACTAATCCAGGCCATAATCAAGTTATCATAACAAAACTTTCTTAAAAATGAACATAAACTAACTTTCTATCCAACTCTACTTCTGATTACATTTTAAAAGAAGTAATTCAATATCCTAAGAGTTTTTAACTTTCACATGTTTTATATGACATGGACTACTAATTTCAGTCTACCCTTAAAATAGAACAGTTTGACTAATTTTAGACTCAAGTGTTATAAAGCATCATAGCTGCCAACCAACTGGATACCTGAATTGCAGCTGCAACAGCATATTAGAAACACCAAAGCAAACTGTCAGATTGCTGAACTGAGTCACCACATATAACTCTATGAAGCAGATATAATAAATACATACTTAGCTAAAACAAAATAGTACTTAAGAATGCTATGAACATATAAAAGGAAATAATCAGGTCCTTATTTATTTAAATAACACCTATAATATGCAGTGGCTCAAAGGTGTCAAAAGGAGGTAATGGTATAAAAAGGTTACTGATCATTTGCAAAACATATCTGATAAAGGACTGGTATCCAAAATATACAACAATTTAAAAAAAAATTTAAGTGGGCAAAAGGGCCAGACATGATGGCTCACACCTGTAAATCCCAGCACTTTAGAAAGCCAAGGCAGAAGAAACACTAGAACCCAGGAATTCAAGACCAGCCTGGACAACATAGCAAGACCCTGTCTCTATATAACATAAAAATATTAGCCCAACATGGTGTCACACGTAGTACCAGATACTTGGGAGGCTAAGGCAGGAGGATCTGCTGAGACAGAAGTTCATGGTTACAGTGAGTTATGATTTTATCATTGCATCCAGTCTGGGTGACAGAGTGAGACCCTGTCTCAAAATAAAAAATGCTTAAAAAGTGGCCAAAAGATCTGAACAGACATCTCAGGAAAGGAAATACACAGATGACAAGCATATAAAAAGATACCAGCCAGGTGCGGTGGCTCATGCCTGTAATCCCAGCACTTTGGGAGGCCGAGGCGGGCAGATCATGAGGTCAGAAGTTTGAAACCAGCCTAACCAATATGATGAAACCCCATCTCTACTAAAAATACAAAAATTAGCCAGGCGTGGTGATGGATGCCTGTAATCCCAGCTACTCAGGAGGCTGAGGCAGGGGAATCGCTTGAATCCGGGAGGTGGAGGTTGCAGTGAGCTGAGATCATGCCTCTGCACTCCAGCCTGAGTGACAGAGTGAGACTACATCTCCAAAAAAAAAAAGATATGCACCATCATATGTCATTTAGGGAATTGCAAATTAAAACAACAATGAAATATCACTACGCACCTATTTGAAAGGCTGAAATACAAGAGTGACATTACCAAATGCTGACAGAATGTGAAGCAACAGGAACTCTCACTCACTGCTGGTGGAAATGAAAAACAGTACATCCACTTTGGAAGACAAGTTAGACAAGTTTCTTACAAAGCTAAATGTACCATACGATCTAGCAATCATACTCCTTTACACAGATGACTTGAAAACATGTCCACACAAAAATCTGCACTCAACTGTTTAGAGCAGTTGTATTCATAACTGTCATCCCTTCGGAGCAACCAAGATGTCCTTTGGTAGGTGAATGGATAAGCAAACTTTGGTACTTTCAGACAATGAACTTAGCAATAAAAACAGATGAGCTATCAAGCCATGAAAAGACATGGAGGAACCTTAAATGCATATTGCTAACTGAAAGAAGCTAGTGAGAAAAGTCTATATACTGTAGGATTCCAACTATATGACATTTTGTAAAAACATAAAATATAGAGAAAACAAAAAGATCAGTGGTTGTCAGGGGTTCTGGAGCTGGAGAGGCACAAATAGGTCAAACACAGAGGATTTGGGAGCAGTAAAACTCTTCTGCATGATATTATAATAATAGACACATGATACATTTGTCAAAACCTATAGAACTGTACAAAGGAAACCACGATGTAAAATATTAATCTTATAATCAACTACATAGTTGATGAACCAATTTATCAATACTGGTTCATCAATTACAACAAATGTACCACACCAGTACCGGACGTAAATAGGAGAAACTATGGGGGAAGAAGAGGGAGTATATGGGAACTATGTAGTTTCTGCTCAATTTTGCTGTAAACCTAAAACTGCTCTAAAAAATAATGTATGCATTTTTTTTAAAGACTACTGGTATAGGAAGAGCCACAGTACTTGAGTTCTTAGGTCTACTTAATTCATTGACTACCACATAATCTCTACTGCTCAGAATATTCCATATGCTCTATTTTATCCCACCTTTATTACCCCAGTGTCTACCTCACTAGACAAGTAGTATTGTTTCACACCAAAAATCAAGAAAACACATCATTACACTGGCATGGCCAGCATGGAGAACCATAACACTGAATATAGGGGCATTAGAACAATAGTATGTTTTATAATATCTTTAATACCAGGGTTCACTGGGAAATATTTTCACCCACTAGAGTAAAATCAAGACTTTGTCAACTCTCTTTGACAATTATTTCCAGGAAACATTTCAGGCATGTATCAAAGCAGCCATATTCATTGGTGACATTTACAAAAACAGTTCTTTTCAAAATCTTCTCGACCCAAATACACACTGGAAATGCTCATATTAAAATTTTATTTTCTTTTTATAACTAGTCATTAGAATTTATAATACAACTAAGACACAACAGTTTGACTTCGAAAATCTAATATTTGAATAAAAGTAGTATCTATAAATTTATAATCTATTAACTTTAATTCCATGCATTTATTTAACATATCTCAGAAAGCTGTAGTATTAATCAAAATCAGAATCTTAATAAATATATTTTCATAACCATTTCTGCAATATCTCCCAGTCAATATGACACTCAAAATATATAGTTTAGGCCAAATATACGTTTGATGTTCAAATGCCATTTCTACCACTATAGCTATGTGATTCTTTAAACTTATATACATATATATAACATACATGTATTTCACATGCAATACCCAGCATCATGCCAGGCATATGAGTAGGTAGACATATAAATGGTAGTTATTGTTTTGCAATTTTAAATTAAAAATTTAAGACAACGCTCAAATTGTAGGTAACTGAGAACTTAAATGAAGTTAAAACCACTGAACTTTTTATACACCAAACTAACTCTACATATTTGCTGAAGTTTATGTAGAAAATAAACAATGAGTAAATTAAGATTTTTGAAACAAAAACAAATATTAAAAATTATTGACATATATTGAAAGTTTTTTCATCATATATATTTACCTTTTAAAAGGATATGAATTCAATTATTTTATTTGCTTATGGAAAACAGATCCACCGCTCTAAGATGCTACTAAATCATGCTCAGAGGATTCACAACAAACAGACTGATAAGGTATTACTTAAAGAGCTCTACATTAAATAGAGCATTCCAGTTTTCTAGGGCACACTACTTGCTGTATTTCCAAGGTCAAGCAAAATAGCTTTCGTTCCATTTAACTACCAAGAAAGGTCTAATTGTGATTAATAATAAAAATGTTTTTAAAACACCTTTTCTAATAAATACTACAAATTTTTTAAAAACTTAAAAAGGAAACACCTCAAGCTTTTTTGGACATAATTTCAACAACAAAAGTTGCTGCACCCACCTCCTGTCCCCACTTGCAGAACCAACTAATCAGCCACCCTGACAATTTCTGAAATTTCTCTTGAATTAGCCTTCCATTCCAATCACTGCAATTTTACAGTACCCACCTAACCTGTCTCCCTGCCTGAGTGTTCCCTTCCACTCAATCCTCCACACTGCTGCCAGAGTGCTCTTTCTAATATCTAACTTCCTGCTGGGGATCATAAAGGGTCACCCTCATTGCCTAAAGAATAAAGCCCAAACTCAGTCTTAGGTATGCCACTCAAGACTGTTTTCAGTCTGGTACAGCATAACCCTCCATCATTCATCCATTTCCATCTTCCTACAAATTCTATCCAATCCTTTCTCTAAAACCTACGGTGCACTTCAGCCAACAACCAAAATGATTTTGGCAATTATGTCAATGAAATGGAACAGTCATGCTAGTTTCTCCTCTTGGAGTTTTCCTCCCTGGTACTTTTCACCTTCTCACAGGGTGAAATCCCATTTGACCCCAAATACAAAGCTTTCCCCAACACTCAACCTCAGCAGAATTATTTGCTCTTCTTTTGGAAGAGATGAAGCAGGCAGAAAACAAAAGCAAACAAAATTGCATTAAAGGACAAGCAAAAAAAAATGAATAAGAAGGGGTCTCATTTGATCACTTACAGAAACAATGCATACTTCAGTAAATAATTACCTGAAATTCCTCCTTGGAAGTAGGTAGAATGTAATCCCTAAAATATTAGGAACTAAGAAATGGACACGGAAGTCTTTCCTGTTTTTTCTTCAAAGCCATTATAGAGAAAAGACTTCCATGAAACAGAAGTATCTGTGTTTAGTTAATATGAAATAACAAATATTCTAAACTACAAATCATCTTTTCTTCCCAATTAGTCCACCAGGTCACATGATTTGGGTACGTTCTTGTACACTTTTATACTCAGTTGTGGAACTAAAACAGAAATGAATATGACAGCCTAGATATTCCATCTTGTTGTCACCTCTATAGCTTCAGATATTTTCATAATCTCCAATTGCATGAAGATGCTTTGGTCAGAACCAGGATCCTGAGGCACATATGACCCAAAGGCAGAAATACAAGCACTTCTTTGTCAGACGACAAGATAGTAGTAAGACAATAAATTGTTCTCACCACCTGTCCTTACACTGATTACCTAAAACATTTATTGAGCCAGAAAATAATGCTCTCCAAATTGCTCAAAAAAAAAAAAAAAAAAAAAAAACCTACAAGTTTTAAAAAGTATAAGCCTTCTTTTTAAAGTCTCTGGGCTAAATAAATGTTGAGATAACTCTCTAAGTCAGAACAAAAGAAACTGAAAAGAGAATCAGTAGAAGTTTAAAATTAAATTCACTAACAATACCTAATAATTTCCCACATTTCTGAACTGATACACACTCCTTATTGTGTGAGGCAATAAACACAATTTAATCCTAATTATTCGGTGAGAATGATTTTTCAAACCCATGTTGTAACATAAAACATTCAATTGTGTCATTTTGAAAATACTCAGAAACCTCATGGAGCTCTCAGATCTTCCTCAAACTTTAGTGAAGTCAAATAGATTGTGTGATGATTGTTAATATGTATCCAAATCTTAAGTTTCCAATTTTAGCACAGACACTCTGCCTTCCATATGCCAGACACTGCTTGTTGCAAAACCAGTTGCCATTCTTTCCTTATTCTTTACAAACAAAACTTCAATTTTGTTCAGGGCACTAAATGAAGCCAGTTTTAAAATCTACATTTTCTAGTCTACCTGTAGATAGAGATGGCCCCTGGAGCAGCTGTCCCCTGGAATGGAGACATAAGGGCTGGAAGAGGAGCAGCCATCTTGTGATCACAAAACGACCACAAGATACACTATAAATAGCTACACAGAAATAGAGGAGTCTGAGTCCCTCCTGGCAAATGGGGTTACCCTACAACCCAGTTTTGCCTATTTAGGACCTCTCAGTACCTGAGAAAAAGAAAACATCGACTTGGCTAAGCACTATCACTTGTTTTCTGTTAAAAAGAGTCAAATATAATCTTAACTAACACTCAGCAAATTCAGCCTGTTTCACTTTTAAAAGAAAACAAAAATCCCAGACTTATACTATTATGACTAGCTACAATATAACATTATTATGATGCAGCACAGTTAAAGTTCACTTATTATGTAACTATTAACCTATGAATAGAGCATGAGCAGAAAAAATTCAAAATCAAGTTTTTGCAGAATCCTAGAAGCCAAATGAAAACCACTGAGCTAGATCATTACACGCTGCAGAGAAATTCCTTGAAATCTGTATACTCCAATTTTCAAGGGAGTGTCCGAGCCAATTTACAGAGTAAAATGACAGAATGTTTACTAATCACCTATCAATAAAGGCAATAAACCCGAAATGAAAATGAAAATTATGGTAGTCTTAGTTCCTTTTGTCACCATGCACATAAGCAGATTTTATAGCCCTAATGAAAGAAGAAACTAAAGCAATTATACAAGGTATTTGTAAAAAAGAGAAAACTTTGCCTATTGCCTAAACAGCAGTTTGCAGGGGGTGGTGGGGTGGAGTGGGGTTAGTAATATTATAGATAAGTAAGCAAAACGACCATTCAACTTTCATAGAGAATGATAAATGCAACACTTTCATTACGATTGTCTAGGAACAACGGATTTACTTCCAGATCAATAGAAAAATAACCATTTTGGTGAACCAAAATAATGTAACATTTTAAAATTACATCTATAAAGTATAGAATAAAATGTATTGAATTCACATTAATTATCTCATATTCTCACTTAACATCATACTACAAAGTAACAATGTGTTGAGAAAACAAAATATTCCAATGATACACTCAAAAAGCAGAATTTCATAATATGAGAGCTAATTAATCATTTATAACAACAGCATATGGGTTAGTCTCCTTACACTTAAGAAGAAAAACAAGATACCACTGTTTCTTTTAAGCTAAGCTACTAAGAATGTTTTGTATTACACCGTATATACACTGGATAATTTACTACAGATATAAAAGAAAGTAGCCGTCAGAAAATTTCTAGCATAAACAATAATAAAGAATTATGTTTTACTCAAAAATAAATGCCTTTATTCAGCCAGAGTTTGGTATCAGCTGAAGAAATATGTTTTTTTTAATCAAATGGCCCTGAATATTTCATGAATACATTTTACAAGTAACGGGACTCGAATATGAATCAGAACACTGCACCCTTCTTTGTAGCAAATAGCTCTTTCTGTGTTATTCTAATTCAGCAAACAGTTGCCTATTTTTGCTCAGAAGTAATGGACCAAAGCAAGATATGAGAATAGACTGACTACACATAAATAATTAGCGTTCACTCTCCACTATTCTTGTTTTTCTACAGAGAGTATGATTTGAAGTCCTCTCAAGGCTGTCTGAAGACTAAGCCTAACAAAGCTCTCGACTTCCAAATCTAATGCTTATATTTCCTAACATTATGGATTATTACAATTCTACATTTCTGACAACAGGCAGATTTTGAATTGGTTCCAGCTGACTCCACCACTTACACTACTCAACAGCTGAGGCATAGGATAACTTGGCAACCTGATAATATTCTAGATGAATGCAAACTCCTTCTGTAACCAAGGAACTCTGTCAGAAATAAAAATCAAAATAACTTCTCTTTAAGTTTAAATGAGAACATAAAATGTTTTGAACAATGCATGATTTCAGAAAGTGAGCAACTGTATTCTGAACGTTTAGTGAATTGACACTCCCTATTCAAAGCCTACAATTCTTTTCTGATTAGATCAGTCCCCACAGCAAGTCATCAGGATAATAAGCACTGTAGTGAAGTCATCATACTGGATGCTGATGGGAAATCATAACTGGCTTCAAAACACATCGGGAAACAATGAGTTTTCCAGGTCTTCAGCTTTTCATGGAATACACTGCCCAATACTCTTACTTTCCTTTCCATGACTAAATAAACATAGCACAACTATAAAGCCAAGTACAAATTGATGAACTAAGCATTTTAAAAACCATAAGTAAAATGAGGAAAACTCCCATCACTTTTTCAGTGACGTCTAAACAATATGTTTGAAAATGTATATGTTTAAGGGCAATACTGATTGTTGTACACTGGCCTTCAGATCTTTAATTTCCTTTTATTTCCAAAGGCAAAGACAAGCTTTTAAACAATGCCTGCTTCTTTAAGACAAAGTCAAATAAGCACTTGTTTTCAGTCACCTGAAATCACCCACGTGTCACTTAGGTATAACTTCATGTGACAAAAATTCATTCAGCTGTAATTTTTTTCAAAAGTATAAAATGTATGTACTTTAGAACTTTCAGATTTTTTTGTTTCTGACTGTATAGGGCACAGATGTATTTCTTCGGTAAGGTTTGTTGGTCTAAATTGCAATATTCCTCTTTTATAAAGCTCTGGGAACAACTAATTACAAACCTTACTTTAAAATGGAGTGATGGAGGTAAATATGAGTATATTATCCACACACACACAAATGTCACAAATGTGCTTTAGCCTAAAATATCATTGCACTTGCTCAGTGGCAGTATTATACACAATAAGAGTCTTGGCACAAAGGAATTCTCACTGTATTGTTTACAAAATTCTACATGGATTGCAAGAATTTCAGTTATAAAACATACTCTACAAAGACAGAAAACAATTGTGAGTGGATTTGAGCTTTCTGGGGATTTGGAATTTTATTGTTTAGTTCAATTTTTTTTTTTTAATTTCTACTTTCTACTAATAGAAAACTACATGTATTGTTAACCATACGATACCACTGCATTTGCAGACATTGAGTTACCAAACCCAAAGCAAATATTCAAAAGAAACAAAACCATTTGAATCCTACCTATGACATGGGCCACTATTCACTATAAACACGTTAAACCTCTCTGAGCTGCTCTTGAGTTCGGAGTGTTTTGGGAGCCACAATAAAAAGATGGTATATACACACTTAGAAACACATTTCCAGAGACAAAAAGACTTAAAAAACGGACAGCTGCAATTTGTATTTCGTCATTATATTTAGCTATGAAGTCAAAGTAAACATTATACGAAAACATAAATATCAGGTTGGCATAGAATTTCCTGAACATAAAGGATGGGCAGAAACAAAATCTCAAAATATATTCTTTACATTTAAATTTACAACAAACTCACTAACTAAAGTCTTTTATCAATCACGCTATAAAATAATTTTTACAATACATCAGAGTAAGTATATAGTCACAAACTTTTTCAAATAAGTAAGATCATTTTAAGGAAAATGATCTAGTGATGCTGAACCTTTTTTACAGGGCTAACCAATACCCTAGCCAAGCAGCAGCAGCAATGCCTTAGTAATCCCATAGAGAATAATCAGTATCCACCCTCCCAGGAAGAATTATGATTATGCGTAGTGCTTAAGAGCTTTTACAAGGAAGAGAAAACGCAATGTGCTTCTTGGAAACCAAAACCCCTTCCCCCCTCTCTACCGCTCATCTAAGGGCGTCTCCAGACTGTCGCCCACCCCACCATCCTCCCTGCGCTGGGGGTACTAAATCCCATGCAAAAAGACCTTGTCCATTCCCAGAACTGGTCCAGACACCTGTTTACTCGTGCCCAAGGAGTGGTAGCTCTGATTAAGGAAAGGTAGCGGTTGCCTCTCTGATCCGTGCCAAGCTCCGCGGCCCCAGGGCAGGGACCACATACCTTTGTATCTCTCCAGGACATCCTCGTAGGCCTGGAGGTACTCCTGCTCCTCCACGTACAGGTAAGCAGCAGGGGAGAGGTAACCCGCCATGCCGAAGTTTATCTAAGCGATGACTGGCCAATTCCCCTCTCCCCCTCGTAACCCCCGGACAGTAACGTAGTCAGCAAGACACAGCCTTGGGAACTGGAAAAGAGGAAGGAGCAGCAGGCTGGGGAAGAGCGCGGAAGCCGAAGACGCAGAGCGGGGGCGCAGTAGGTGGCGGGCGACGGGCGCCAGGCGCCGGGGCCGGCAGAGGAAACGCCCAGGCCTCCTGGCTGACCGAGGGTGGGCCGCCCCGCTCCAGGAGCCTGAGTCCCTCTCGGGTTTCAGCAGCGGCAAATCTCGGCGAGCCCAGGGGCGGCGACGTGCAGCGCCACGCCAAGCTGAGGAGCCGGGAGTGCGGCGAGGGCCGGCTGGGGCCGGCGGGCGCCCAGACCCTCTGCGGCCGCGCTGACCGCTCTGCTAGCCCTGCACGGGGCGCCTGCTCCGGGCCGGGCCGGGGCCGAGGCCGCGGCGGCGGTGCGGGAGGACCAGCGCGCTGCCTCCGCCGGGGATGCTGCGCGGCGCATCTGCGGCATTTCCTGGCCGCCGCGCTGCAGACACTCGCCCGCGCCGGGGACAGAGGGAGGGAGGAGGGTGGAGGGCGGAGGGCGGAAGGGAGGGGGCGAGCGCGGCGGTCAGCGCCCCGGCTGGCTCAGCTCAGTCCCCGGCGCCACTCAGCCCCTCCCTCCCAGGCAGAGCCACAGAGCCCCGGGCCCCCTCCCCAGGCCCGCCCACCCGGGTGGACAGTGCAGCCAAGCACGCCCACCCCCGGACACTGGCTGCCCGGTCCCGAATCCCCAAGGGCGACGTTTCTATTTGGGATCCACAACAGGTGCCTGAGAAACAAAGCCGCAGATCGCTCCACCGCCGTGCGCAAGCCCCTGCTGAGGGGCCAGCGGCTCTCCCTCGGTAAGGGATGATCGGGAGGAGGGTTGGAAATACTTTCTTCCACCCATTTTTTTGGCATGGTAGGATTCAGGTCACTCTGTGACAGCACAGGGCAAGGAGGGCACGGGGGTCCACGTCTAGGGGACATCCCGGGGACGGGGTGAGGAGGCCTCTGCAGGTGGCCCCGCGCATCAGCGCCTGACAGCCGGGCCGCGCCTGCGCCTGAGCGCCCGGCCGCCCCAAGGCTGCCAAGGACCAGCCCGCGCGGTCCCTCCCTTCTGCCCCCCAGAGCCCGCAGGCGCATCTGCTGCTGGGCTCCGCGGCGGGCCTATAGGTTCACAACAGTCCCATATTTGTCACCTCCCTCTTGCTCTCTTATTATTCATTCTACGTAGTACTAGTGTCCATTAAACTGAGTAAAATGGATACAGTTCCCTTAAATTAGATATATGTGTATCATATACTAAAGTGAGTGAGTTTAAGGGTCCATTGGAGGAACCAACTGATACCCAGACATATAAATAGATGTGTTTAAGAATAATGATTGGCCGGGCGTGGTGTCTCACGCCTGTAATCCCAGCACTTTCGGAGGCCAAGGAGGGTGGATCACGAGGTCTGGAGTTCAAGACCAGCCTGGCAGAGATAGTGAAACCCCGTCTCTACTAAAAATACAAAAATTAGCTGGGCGTGGTGGCAGGGACCTGTAATCCCAGCTACTTGGGAGGTTGAGGCAGAGAACTGCTTGAACCCAGGAGACGGAGGTTGCAGTGAGCCAAGATCATGCCACTGTATTCTAGCCTGGGCGACAAAGCAAGACTCCGTCTCCAAAAAAAAAAAAAGAGTGAGGTCAGGCTGCTGTAGATAGAATCTTCACTCCTTACTGTGTCACATAGGTAAGTTACTTATCCTCTCTGAGCTTTCTTCATCAGTAAAACAGCGATAATAGTGCCCAACTCATAAAGTTGTATAGTAAATGAAGTTTAGAATAATGCCTGGTGTTATATAAGGATTAGCTGCTGCTTCTACTACTTTATTTAGGAGGTGGAGTCTCACTCTGTCATCCAGGCTGGAGTACAGTGACAGGATGATACCTCACTGCTACTACTATTATTAGATAAATCAGCTGATTGTTGACGCTCTGACCTATGTCAACTTCACCTCTTGTCTAAATCTTCCTTCCCTATTTCCTCCTTTCATATATACTGACCTTTTGCCCTCCATGATTTTTTATTTCTTTGTTAGCGTTGGGTGTTGTGAACTATTGACCATTTTCCATTAATGCTTAGACAGGGATGAGTTGGAAAAAAAAATTGTGTACTCGTGGAAAAAAAGAAAACTGACTTGAGATAGAACTGGAGCACTCCTCCTCAGCAATTGGCCTAATTTTGTTACTCCAAACAAAGCAAGACCATATCTCTTTTTTCTATCCTGACCACTGGTTTATAATCTGAGTCTGAACCCTTATCCCAGTAAGTCTTTAAGGTTACTAGAGTTTTATTACAGCTTGATATGCATTTATGTGCACATTTGTTCATGAAGTAACAACCACGTATCATATGGGACACCTTCTTGAAATAAAAGGGTTAGCATTAGATCCCTGAGAGTCATTCATTTACAGACCACACATGCATAGACATAGGTCTCTCAAAAATGTCTCCTTCACAATCAGTAAGGTCACTGAAGGCATATCTGAGCCTTCATCTGAGACTGACACTCAGTAGCATCCAGTTTTATGCATATAGTCAGCACACACTTAGTAATTTTAATCATCTATTTAAGGAACCAGTCAAAATGAGCAGAAGCAGCATTTGGGATTGTTTTTAAAAATAGCTTTTGCCCCATGCATTCTTGGAAGGGTAACATTGGGTTAATATGCTAATAATAATAGTGTATTCCATAGAGAGGAGGCAAAAGCATAGCAGTAAATAGCTTGGACTTTGGAGTAAAGACTGCCTGAATTCAGGTCCTAGCTCTACTACTTCTTAACACTATGACCTTAGCAAAGTTTCTCTTCCTTTCTCAGCAGATTCTGAACTGAAAATGGAGAAAATCGTAGTACCTACTTCATGGGGTTCTTGGGAGGTCTAAATAGGATACCATATTAAGTGCTTAGAAGAACATCTGGCCATGGGTAAGCTATCATTTATAGAGCATTTGATTTGCCAAGGAGTTAGCAGAATTGTTTGCATTCACTATTATATTTAATCACCACAACCATGACCCCTTTGATAAAGAAACTGAGGCTAAGATAAGTTTGGTAAATTGTCCAAGTAAACACAACTGTCATGGACAGAGGAGGAATTAAAACCCAAGTTTGCCTGAGTTCAAAGTCTGATTCTCCTTTGATCCTTCAATTCCAACTTCAAAATATTTGGATAGGACAAAAATCCTTTTCTTAAAATAGCATTATCACTGACAAAGCATGTAACTTTATAGGTAGTTTATGACTAAAAAACCCAACTTACAATATCCTGTAGCTAAGAACAGCAGATCTGTATTGCTCATATGTAAAAAGCATTTATACAATGGGTGTTTAAAAGCCCATTTCCTTATATTTCATTGTTTTATTCTCACATTGACCCGAGGAGATAAGAAGTAAACATACTATAGTCTCAGATGTTAACATGATGAAACCACAATAGATACAAAAGCACTAAAAATGTGAAGTTGGGCCAGGCACAGTGGCTCACGCCTGTAATAGTAGAATTTTGGGAGGCCAAGGTGGCCAGATCGCTTGAGCCCAGGAGTTCAAGACCAGCCTGGGCAACATGGTAGAACCTTGTCTCTACAAAAATACAAAAATTAGCCAGGCATGGTGGCACAAGCCTTTAGTCCCAGCTACCTAGGAGGCTATGATGGGAGGATCGCTTGAGCCCAGGAGGTAGAGGTTGCAGTGAACTGAGATCACATCACTGCAATTCAGCTTGAGAAACAGAGGAAGACCCTGTCTAAAAAACAAACAAACAAAATAAAGTGAAGTTGGCCAGGCCCTGTGGCTCACTCCTATAATCCCAGCACTTTGGGAGGCCCAGGCAGGAAGGATCACTTGAGCCCAGGAGTGATCACTTGTCCAGCCTGGGCAACACAATGAGAACCCATCTCTATAAAAAAATTTTTTTAATAAGCCAAGCATGGTGGTACACATCTGTAGTCCTAGCTACTCGGGAGGCTGAAGTGGGAGATCCCTTGAGTCCAGGAGTTAGAGGTGGCAGTGAGCTGTGATCACGCCAGTACACTCCACCCTGAGCAACAGAGCAAACCCTCAACTCATAAATAAATTTTTAAATAAACAAATAATAAGAAGTGTTCGTCATGTGACACCATCACTAATATGACTTTCCAAACCGTAAACCTGATTATGCCACTCCATTGCTTAAAAATCTTTCAGCGGTTCCCTAGCACTTACAACATAAATAGTCCAGTTGCCTCAGGATTGCACACAAACATCTTTACAGTTTCTGTCTTTCCCTTCCAAATCCCACACTTAGCAACACACATTACTTGCAGTTCTCATTTAAACCATCTCCCTACCTTTGTTCCTGTAGTTCCATCCCTCTAAGGTGGGCTTCCCTTTCACCCTAATTCCATCAAGCTCTTTAAATCTCAGTTCAAGTGGCACTTCCTCTCAGAAACCTTTCAGGAACCTCCCACGCCTCCCTTCTCCCCCCAAGTTAATTATACTCTCCTCTGGGTTCTTTTAATTTTATGTGCTTAGAGCCATCACAACTAATCCCTGTAACAACTAATAATTACCGCGTTGTAACGGTTTAACAACACATCCATTTATCATATTAGACTATGACCTTTCTTTTCCAGCTTATTCTTTTTTATTTTATTGATACATATTTTATATATTAATGAGGGTACCATACTGCAAGTACTTTTTACATGCATACAATGTGTAACGATCAAGTCAGAGTATTTGAGGTATCCATCACCTTAAGCATTTATCATTTCTATGTATTGGTAATATTTCAAGTCCTTCCTTCTAGCTGTTTTGAAATATACAATATATTATTGCTAACCATAGATATCCTCCTCTGCTATGGAATATTAGGACTCATTTCTGTAAGTGAGTCCTAACTCACTTAAGTTTGTATCCATTCACTGTAAGTTTGTATCCATTCACTAATCTCTCTTGAAACTATGACTTTTTAAAGGCAGAACTGTGTGCTAATCTTCATTTCATTGCCGGGGCTCAATAAGTAGTTGCTAAATGTGGGTGAATTAAGGTATCCCATAGACCACATAGTCTTTTTGACTCGATAGACATTTTCACAATCAATTCTATTTTTAGGACCTTAAAAACAAATAAAAATACTAAACTCTCAGCTCTTTTATTACTAAGTAATGACCACTACAGACATCCTCACACCATTTCTGAACTTCACCTCATTTCCTAAAAAGGGTGAATTTCAGGGAGGCAGTAAGTTTCAGGAAGAGTATGAAAATATGTAATAAAATTAGAAGTTGAAATTCCAATTGTATGTTTTCATATTATCCACAGCACCAAATTCCATTAGATAACATGTACCCCTCATCCTCACCCTGGGTGATCAGTGGCCAGTTTAACACATAATATAGCTGAATTTCATAATTTAGCCACATTATAGGTTAAACAGGTATTTGTGGACTGGTCCCCCAAGTCTATCCTCCATGTATGATTATTGTTTATGATTTGTCTAGCAAAAAGCTAATTTACCAATATTTATTTAAAATACAATCATAGGCCAGGTGTGGTGGCTCACGCCTGTAATCCTAGCACTTTGGGAGGCTGAGGTGGGTGGATCACTTGAGGTCAGGAGTTCAAGACCAGCCTGGCCAACGTGGTGAAACCCCATCTCTACTAAAAATGAAAAAAAAAAAAAATTAGCTGGGCATGGTGGCGCATGCCTGTGGTCCCAGCTACTTTGGAGGCTGAGGCAGGAGAAACACTTGAACCCATTAGACAGAGGTTGGAGACAGCGCCACTGTACTCCACCCTGGGTGACAGAGAGAGAGAAAATCTGTCTCAAAACAAAATAAAATAATATGCTTCACTACTGTTTGTTGTTTCATTTTATCTTTTTCTGCTTTTGAAGAATTCATGTAATTGGTTTTTTGGGGTTTTTTGTTGTTTTTTTTTTTTTTTGAGACAGAGTCTCACTCTATCACCAGGCTGGAGTTTAGTGGCGGGATCTCAGCTCACTGCAACCTCTGCCTCCTGGGTATAAGCAATTCTCCTGCCTCAGCCTCCCGGGTAGCTGGGACTATAGACGCACACCACCATGCCCAGCTAATTTTTGTATTTTTAGTAGAGACGGGGTTTCACCATATTGGCCAGGATGGTCTCGATCTCTTGACCTCATGATCCGCCCACCTCGGCCTCCCAAAGTGCTGGGATTACAGGCATGAGCCACCACGCCTGGCCTGTAAGTTTTAAAGAATGGAATTTTGAGGTCCCCAGTGCATCAACTGCCACCAACTTCACAGCTATCCCTACAAATTCAGTAAACATTTTACAATTAACAAGCGATGGCCCCTGCATCAATGACTCCACAGTCTACTAACAGCATCAGCACCTTCATGTACACTGCATCCCATTAGAACATCGAGTTCTTCAATGTCTTCCCCACCTGCAGTGTACACTGATGGTTACATTTCTCATAACTTCCTGCCCAGTAGAGTTTTTCCCAATTTATATAATCTCATTGCCCCTAACAAATACCTGCCCTGTCCTTCTGTCATAACTCCCTCCTTCATTACTGAAAGCAAAATATCCATCTCTGCCACTACTACCAAAACTCTCAGCCCAGAAGCACCTTCTGCCTTCCAAAAAATACATAGAACAGGCATCCCATTTTGATGCCCTAAGTGGGCCATCAGCCCCCAGTAACTTCTCATTCACACCCTTCTTTCATCTATCTTCCCTTTCTGCTGAGTCAAACATCTGGTATGGGCAGTGTCATCTGTATAGGCATTCGTCTTGCTGGAGCCTCAGACCTGCGGAAAAGTTCTCAACAGGGCAAGGAGGCAGGCCTCAGTGACTAAACATTTTCTGGTCTGCCTTGACTCTCCAAGGCTACCCCTGCTCACTCTCACAGCTTCCATCCTCCCTCCACCTCCCCTTTCTCACTCGATCCCTTGCTCTTCAAAGGCCTGGGTGAGACCAGCCAGCATCTCACAGCGGAAACCAGAAGAAGCTCAAGGCTGTTGCCCCAGAAACCCTGACTAAAGAATGGCTGGCTAGGCACTGTTTGTTTTTCCCGTAATTAGAAAATCCCATTGGGAGGACAAAAAGGGGGTTCTCAGCTGCCTTGATGGCTGGAATCTGGGCTGGTCCCCGCCAGCCCCCTTGGAGGAAAAGAAAGTACCAACTTTGCAATATAGTATAGGAGGCAAAAAAAAAAAAAAAAAAAAAAAACTGTGGAAAGGGACCTCCAGAGTTAAGAGTGGTAGAGAGGGAAGGAAAGGAAGCCTGAACCACTGGATGTAGAAACAAACCTAAAGAACACCTGGCCTTCTGCCTTTGCAAGAAAGTCCCCAAGGACACACTCCATCCTTCCCTGTTACCATTTCCAAGACGGAAAAAAAAAAAAAATATATATATATATATATATATATATATATATATATAGAGAGAGAGAGAGAGAGAGAGAGAGAGAGAGAGAGGGAAGAAAGGAACAACCACCCCTGGAAGCACCTCTCATGCACAGGACACATACACACAAACCACACGAGGGTTCGAAGGTTGATTTCCACAGTGTTCTCAGCTTTCAGCTGGGTAAAACAAGCCATCACTTCTGGTTCAGCTTTTAGGGCCAATGCAAGGCAACACCCGGTAACACAGAACAGAAACACTGGCACGTCTCATGTATTAATTAATCAGGAAGGCGCGATGGCCAAACCCTCAAAAGCACTAAGGACAGAAAGCTGCTATGGATATGATGATGCAGACAGAGATGCTACATTTAAAGAAAAACAACATCCAAGTTGCTGGAATATGCTTTGCAATCCTGGGTACCGAAAACCGTGAATCTTCTTGAGTTAAATCTGCGTAGCTCAGTGCCCCTGGGCAAAAATGAAAATAAAGGCTGCTCACTTCCAGCTTCCCGCAAATATACTAGCAATCACTGCAGCTAATACTTTCAGAATGTTACGGTAACTAATGCAGTAAATAGGAAAGTTTAGTGCAATATTTCCTTGCATTTCAAAGGAATCGATTCATCCAACCAGAAGGCAGGGCCAAACAGCTTAGTCACCAGCAGGCAGGGCAAATGGCTCTATCAGTAAAACAAGGCATAAAGTAAACATGGTCATCATCCTCCCCCACCTTGAGCACAGATTCCTGCCCAGTGCATCAGCTCCCGCTATGGCCCCCCAGGAAGCAGATGGGTGAATTTCCGCAACTCTCTTCCCCCACTCCATCCCCTTCCCCAGATGCTCTTACCTGCTATCCGAAGCACTGCCCTCTCGGCAGGGTCCAGCACTGAGCCCCCTTGAATCTTTCTTTTCGACCTCTCATGTTTAGGCAAATTCCAGGGTAAGGTGTCTCCCGGAGCTGGGGATGCGGAGCCAGATTTCTGGCTGAAATCATCCTCATCGGAAAAATCCGCAGAGGAAGACATAGAGCAGCGATAGGACGCGTTCCCGGAACTCTACAGAGAATGACACAGAAAAAGCATTAACAGCAAAATACTCACATATGCTCATCGATTTAAACATCCCCACCATCACCACCGCCGCCCTCCCTGCCCCCAAACTGGGTCTGGCATATCCTGCACCATCCTCAGAGCTGAGGGAATATACAGAAACCAAAAAAATGAAACCCGGGGCTCACCATCTTTTCTTGGCCAAGTCTCCAATCGTAAAAACAATACACAGGCAGTTCCAATACATGAAGATTTGCACAGAAGAAGTGTGTGGCCTGTGGTCCGGCCACCAGCTCACAAATGACTGGCCCAACAATGAAGCCAGAATCAACAGCCTTCCTGTTACAAATCTATAGTATTTGGCTCCCCCACCAGGACAGTAGAAACATTTTCCATTGCTAGCCTGCTGGTTAATTCATTAATGCAACTAACTCGAAGTTTCGAAAACAAAGCACAAATGCAGGATGTTGAGTCCCAACTCCTTTCCGCTTCAAGTCACCTCACCACTGGAGACTCTGTTCCGACCGATTTTAAGCCCCTGTCCTCTTTATTTAATTTCTTCATGAGACTGAAGCAGGTTCCCAGAAAAGAGCAAGGAGGGAGGAAGGGCTGATTCTGAGAAGAGCCTTTTCTTAAGACTGGGAGAACACAAAAGACTGTTTTCAGAAGCCTATGGCAGCGCCAATAAACAAACATCTGAACTCGGTTTAGAGTTCTTGAGGTAATTTAAACTTCCAGCAAAGTAACAGCTGCCAATAATGTAAATGAGAATGATGCAGCTCAGTGACAGGAAACAGAGCTCTTCTCAGCTCCTGGTCATTACACTGTGAAATGAGAAGCATGATGCTTTTACCAAAGCACTTGGCCTGAAGGTTAGTCCTCCCTTCATCTAGCTGGAGCAAATCTGCAGGGTCATGTCTTGCATAAAAGTGTTATATCTTCCATAGAGGGAAAAGGCACAAGGTGTTATTCCTTCCTTCTTTGTTGGGTTGTGTTTGTGATTATTTAGAGAGCCACTGGCTTACTAATGAAACAAGGATGTTGACTATCTCTGCTGCAAAATTATAAACATAACAACACATCAAAAGGAAGTCTTGACTTTCCTACTGAGAATTCTACTTCACTGAGACTCATGGTAAAGATGCAAAACTGGTATAACTCGAATTCCTGAGATGTAACTTGCAGCCATGGATTCCCAAGAAGCAAGTTACAGGCAGAAATCAGTGAGGCATGCTCCAATTTGAGCAAAAACACTGGGCTTCCCACAAAAGCAGTGGCAACTGCAGCACAAACAGGCTATGTGAGCCACATCCCAAAACACTCACCCAAGGCACGTGAAATAAACTCTAATTGCATCAGGACTACTAACCTTATCTCAATCTGTTTAGGCATGTGGCTATGCATGGTCAACACCATTATTTCATTTTATTTTTCTTTTTTGTGGGCACATAGGAGGTGTAAACCCCATTCTTTTAGAAGTTCATGTAATATTCCCACAAAGTGAGGTATGTAAGATGTAGCTCTCTATTCTTTCCCCCCAAAAAAGCTGTCTTCCATTTTACTTTACATAAAATTTCACCATCTTGACTAATTTATTTATTTAGAGTCTGTATATTTTTCTAATGACAATAAGGTATTAGGCAAACTTGAGGCAAAAAGTAAATAAAATTGATTTTCTGTATTGTAGCTACAATCCATAGGGAGTTGTGAGTGGCATTAGGTCAGTCACAGCATGCTATTATCAACCCAATTTATTTTCCATGCTTTTCTGAAAATCCATCTTGAGCTTTCTGAGATTTTGTTTTTGGCTGGCTCTGTATAAAAGGGTGACATTCTTAAAGACTTTTAAGAGGGTATTGGGTTTCTTTGGCCGCTTTCTATCTTCCTAAAAATGGCTTCCTATCTGTCCTTACTTAAAGTCATCCTTTATCTGTGAGATTATATTTCTTGTTACCTGTACTATTTTAGTGAGTATAGTAATTTGATTATTTATCTTTACAGACAGATTTGGAGAATAACTGTTAAAGAACTGCTCCTTTCCAAAACCCACTGGTTATTGATTTTTGTAGAGTAAATTTTTTTAATGGCCTGAGTCTCAGCTGATTGAACAACGAAATGTGATTTATGCCATGACATAAACACCATTAATCACTCATAGCCAGATGGGAACAGTTACCACCCCTGGACCCATGGGTGTTGACTGGTGCAGCCTCTAATCTGGTAGTGTCATTGGTAAACAGATAAGAGAGAAAAAGAGGAAAAGACAATCAACAACACTTCTTTCAGCACTATATCATAGGAAAATATGGACCACACACACACACACACAAACTGAGGGAAATCATACATATTTATATGTGGTAAAGTCTCTCCCAGGCTACATGATCCAAGTGTTTTAACAATTAAAGTACTGGATTTTTTCCCACAAAAATTTTCATGAATACTTTTTAAAAATATAAGGTAAACTGAGGCCAGGCACGGTGGCTCAAGCCTGTAATCCCAGCACTTTGGGAGGCCGAGACGGGCGGATCACAAGGTCAGGAGATCGAGACCATCCTGGCTAATCCGGTGAAACCCCGTCTCTACTAAAAAATACAAAAAAACTAGCCGGGCGAGGTGGCGGGCACCTGTAGTCCCAGCTACTTGGGAGGCTGAGGCAGGAGAATGGCGTGAACCCGGGAGGCGGAGCTTGCAGTGAGCTGAGATCCGGCCACTGCACTCCAGCCTGGGCGACAGAGTGAGACTCCGTCTCAAAAAAAAAAAAAAAAAAAAAAAAAAAAAAAAAAATAAGGTAAACTATACAAAAGTAGGCCCATTTGAACCCTGAAAATTGGGAACAGATTTAAATGGAGCTGCTTTAAAGTGGATTGATCCTAAAGAAAACCTATTATATTCTTTATTGATTTGAAATGATTTGCCAAATCATGTTACTATCTTGGGGGCTAGAGAAGAGTGTGGAACTACAGTTCCCTTTTGTTTTAAGAAAAGCAAATATGTTCTCTCACCCAAAGGCCAGAGTCTAACCTTTGATGTGGGGCTTGGAAAGGTAGGACAAAGGAAGAGGGCTCCTGTAATCAACAAAAGCCCCAGGTTCCTATCTACTATTCCACTACTGTTGCCTAACATTTGATTCCTATTAAAATACAAATATGGTAGCTATGTCCATCAATAGGAGACTGCTTAAATATAGTTATATGGATACCATAGTCTACTCTATAGCAATTAAACAAAAATGTTATTGTTCTATATTTAGTAAAGAAGAAACAATTCATCAAGAATGATTTCTTAAAATATGTGCCTGTGCATATACATGTAATAGTTACCCATATGTAAGTAGCAATTATTTTTGGGTGATGACTAAGATTCTGAATGAATTTAATTTTATTCCTTATAATATTTTAATCCAATACAAGTACATAAAAAGATTACCAAAAGTAAAAAGATTTTATGTCAAGGGCTAGAGAAAATATGGACAACTCTATGAAGAAGTAACTAAGTCAGTGTTTTTAACATTTCTGGGCTCATGGGCACCCCTGAAAAGTTAATGAAATCTATGAAAACCTCTTTCCAGAACAAAGTACAAGAGTAAATACATGCAAAACTTTGCATATCATTTTATGGGATTCACTGACCCACTGACCCCAGGTTAAGACCCCAATTCACACCATCATTTGTCATCCCCATTTGGCATGTATGCTGAAAATAAGAGATACATGAAAGAGCTGTGGAGTAGGGGGCAGAGTAATTTGGGTAGTGAAGATAAAGCTGGCCTAGGTCATAATACTTTTTAACAGTTGGCCTTTTTCATAAATGACCATGAGCTACTTCTGGACTGATACTGAATCTCTGCAACCAAAAAAGCACTAGATGGTTACAAGCCAAAAACCCTGTACATTAAATCCTCACTTAAAACCATCAATAGTTTTTGGAAACTGCTGCTTTAAGTCAAAGGACATATAATAAAACCAATTTTACATAGACTAATTAATATAAATGAGAGTTAAGTTCCTACAGCAAATAATATTTCTGGTCATAAAAATATCACGAAACTTCTAAGAGAAGACCAAAACACTTCTAATATTAAACACTGAAATAAATGTGAGTTATACATACATTTACAGAAGATTAATACAAAATAAGATAATTATTTACCCAATTTTTGGTAAATCAGTAAATGACGGCAGTCATCGGGGTGGGGGGTTAAATCAAGGAATAAATGTTTGCAAAATGAAAAATATAAGGAGTACCTCCTACCGCCATGCAGTTCAAAGCCAATCACAAATATGGCAGACCCACTGAGCACTTTCATACCACATCGTTTATTGTCATGCATTTGTAAGATTATTGTAGACCCTACAAATTTTTATTTTACAATAATTTGCATTTATTCATGCGTTCCTTTTCCAACCTGCTTATTACAGTTCAGGATCAAGGGTGGCCAGAACCCATCCCAGCAGCTCAAGGCACAAGGCAGGAACCACACCTGGACAGGACACCATCCCATGGCAGGGTGCAATCATAATCTATGCCCACAGTCACTCAGAATGGGACCAATTAACCTCATGTGCACATCCTTGGAATGTGGGAGCAAACTGCAGCATCCAGAGAAAACCCACGCTGGCATGGGGAGAAAGTGTAAACTCCACTGACAGCGGCCCCAGCCAGGAATTGATTTTTTTTTTCTCTCATCAACATTATAACAAAAAGACATTGAACAAAACACTATTCAAGGACCTGCTATATTGTGTCTTCTACAACTTAGTTATTAAAGCAGTTTTAACAATTGAATTACATCACCAAAAGCTTTAAAATGACTTTCCTGATAGCCAATTCATTCACATGGTATAAAAACAACCCAAATCTCCTAAAGCCAGGATAATTACATAATAACATTTTCAGAAGGGGAACTGAACAATACCTTCTTTAACTGAAACCCCAGTGGGGGATCTGAGATAAGTACAATGGAACTGCCTAAATTGGATGCTGCCCAGCCTTAGCACCCTGATCTGTAGGAAAGTGCCAGGAAATTGTCTTGGCAATAGGCATTCTCTACAGGCAATGGAGAAAGAAGTGCAGAGATAAGAGTTTGCAAAGTAGCCAAAAGTTTAAATCCCAGAGGCTGAAAAGTAAACTTTCACAAACCCACATATTTATAACTTAAGCACATTTCTGTATGTGTATTTCAAAATATTCACCAGAAAAAAACCCAAAAATAGAAAGCACACAAGGAAACAGAAAAATCCTGATTGTGAAGCATTCTACAAGACAACTGTCCTAGATCCGTCAAAAAGGTCAATGACACAAAACATACACACCCAAAAAGGAAGAATTGTTCTAGATCTAAAAGGACAAAAGAGACACAACTAATTCATGAACCTTGGTTGGATTCTGGGTTGACTCTTTTTTAAAAGCTAAAAAGACATTTTGGGGACAACTGGGGAAATCTGAACATGGAACATGGATTGTTTATTAGACAATGTTAGGAAATTATTGTTAGTTTTCTAAGGTGCAATAATACTATTGTGGTTATGTAGAAAAGTGTCCTTATCCATAGGAGATGCAGGCTGAGGAAACCCAAGATATCTGCACTTATTTTTATTGTTTCAATAAAAACAAGGAAAAGTATTAAATGTGATAATAGGCTAACAATAAGTATTCACTGGCCTACTCTTTCAACTTTTCTATAAATCTGAATCTTTTCAAAATGAAGAATTGAGGGGGAAATAGCAAGGTTTTTTTTTGTTTTTGTTTTTTGTTTTTTGTTTTTTGTTTTTTAAGAGACAAGGTCTTGATCCATTGCCCAGGCTGGAGTGCAAAAAGACATGATCATAGCTCACTGCAGCCTTGAACTCCTGGGCTCAAGAGATCCTCCCACCTCAACCTCTCGGGTAGCTGGGTCTACAGGCACATAATACCACACCAGGCTGATTTTATTTTTTAATATTTTTATAGAGATGGGGTTTCCCTATGTTGACCAGGCTGCTCTCAAACTCCTGGCCTCAAGCAATCTTTCTGCCTTGGCCTCTCAAAGTACTGGGATAAGAAGCATGAGCCACTGCACACAGCAAGGTCTTTTGCGCTGTGTTTAAGTGTTGCTTAGTCTATTCCTGTGCTCACAAAATCAACATATACAGGTTGCAAGGACAAAGTGATAGTTTTGATCTAAGAAATTTCTCGTAACATTTCTTCATAAACACTTAGAGAAGCACTAGAAGCAGTGGCCTGTGTCAAGAAGTCACCAAAGAAAGATGATCTGCTTGCCTTAGTCCTAAGCATAATTCTAGACAGAAAAATATAAAAGAAATTCCTCTGCTATTCATTTATTAATAATGTAAAATACAGTGAACACAAGATAGGTTCAGTATCACATAATTTTGATATATGAACAAAAACAGAAAATTTTTTCTCCAAAATTAGGAAAATTAAAGACACAATTTTCTTTAAAATTCCCTTAGGTAGGTAGGTACAAATACTAACTTCCTCAATGTTGTATCAAAATATATGTTATGGCCCAAAACTATCATTATATGACTAGTTTTTTACTTAGAAATAAGTTAGAAAGCAAGAGCACATTATCTGATTTTAGAAGTCCCAAGGAAAATAAGCTCTACCACAAATAAATAGATGTAGGAGAAAACAGTTAAGGAAAATGCGCTTAACTCCTTGAAGAAAAAATGAGATATGGTAAATTTGGGGCAACTTGTGCTTGCTTTAGTTAATAATTTTCAAAACTTGTTGAACAATTAAGGTATGAAATCTTTTACCAAATAAATAGCTCTCAGTTAAGTCTTACCTGGAAACCACCTTTAAGTTGTAAGTGGGGGAGAGGGGGTCTAGTAGTGAGGCCATTAGCTGGCTCTCACTCTCTTCTATTAGGGGAGATATGCAGGAACCCTTAACTCCAAGAGGCAGAAGAGCCTGGGTGGAGGTGAGAGGAAGGGGGATCAGAGGGAGAGGAAGCAGGTTGCTGCTAAGTTCTGACTCAAGGGAAGCAGTGTCAGGCAGAGTTAAGGAAGTCAAAGGTTGCTTTCTAGGTAGAGAAGCCCAGTTCATCAGCCTATGAAAGAACACTGGAATTTAGAACACAAATTCTTTCTAGGGTATAATGATTGTACACTGGTTAGTGTTACTTAGTACTGTATTTCTAAGGACACCAAGCTTGCTGATGGGACAGAGGAAGGTTGATTTCATAACTTGACTATCATGAATAATGCTGCAATGTCTATGGGAGTGCAGATATCTCTTCAACATATTAATTTCAGTTCCCAATAGGTATATCACTTTGAATCCTAGACAATCAAGGCTCAGCACTAAGACATTCTGCAAGACTTCTTCCTTTCTTTCAGTTTAGTATATTCTATCCAGATGCCTTATTTATTGGGTGATTATAATTTAAGCATTTTCACTAACTATCTTATTTAACACTCACTGAAATCCAATAAAGAAATGCACAGTTAGGGATATTAAGTAACTTGTCCACAGTCATTGTCAGTACAAGGTGCAGCCAGGATTTCCATATAGGTCCTTTTGACACAAAAGCCTGTGCTCTTGACCACATGTGGTCCTTGGCACTAGGGGAACATATACTCACAGCCCTAAAGATTACCATATATTTGAGGATCCCAAAAAGACTAGACCTGTTCTGGGTTCAGTACTAGGGCCAAAGCATGGAAATGACAGGTATCAGTTCACATCAAAGAAAAACCATTCAAAATGCACAACTATAGTACTCCCAGACTGCTTTGTGTATAGTAAGCACTCTCCTATTCCAGGGGACCAAGCCTTCGCTTACTCTGTGGTCTCTTTCCACTCAAAGATTCTTTGGTCCTATGTGTTCCCACACCTCCATAAATCTCCCCAAACAGATTACATATAAAATAAAAACTATGCAAAGTATCAAAATACAAAATTTTTCTAAAAATGTAAAAAAACTTTCAAAAAATTTCAGACATCTTTTTTTTTGCAAGTCCACCTAATCCCAATCATATGAAAATTATAGAAATAGAGACATCAGAACTAGTTTACATTTGAGTATCTACAAATAGTCTTTCTAACCAAAGGAAGAACATTTTAAATAACTTGCCTAAAAGAAAAGCAAACATATCTCCAAAAATAGCCCCACAAAACAAATGCATTAGGAAGATAAACTCAAATATTGAAAACATACATTTAACTAGAAAATACTTAATCTTATAGTTTAAATGGATGTTTATGTCAGTTAATTAAAAACATGTCTTAAGTACTCATAGGCTTCTTTCTTAGAAGGGCCTGAAATCTAACTGGGAGAGCAGAAGTGACAAAATAGCCAATTTATAATTAAATATCAGTTATCTTATTATCACTTGTTAGGCTTAAAAATATGTATTTTGGTGGAATAGTATAAATACATACATAAAAATATGGTTCACAGTATAAAGTTGATGAGGAGAGAGAGGCTAAATCAAGTCGAGCCTCCGCAGTCCCTTCAGAAGCCAGGTTGGAGATACAGTTCCCCAGCTCCCTCACTTCACTCTTCCAAGAGTATCCTATCCAAAACTGTTCACTGCTGATACAGCCATCATTGCAGATGCACTATGGCTGGCCTACTCATTTTTAAAAACAAATTAACAGCAAACACGTAAAAATTGGGAATTTTCACATGAAAATTCAGATGTGGAATACTGGCCCTAGTGGTTTTCCCTTTAAAGAAAGGACACGTAAAAGACCTGTGCTTTCCAGTCTGACACCGTCCTCGCATGTATGATACCTGACCCCTGGAGACATATGACTTTGGAGCCCCTAGCATGAAGTAAGTGATGGATGACATTGCTGTATTCAGAAAGTAAAGGAAAAGATAGAGGAGGAGAGGTAGGGATCGTGATAATTGATAGAATGGGGATGAAATTTTTAAAAATATGAAAACTGGAGAAGAGGGGATAAAACAAAACAAACAAAAAGCTTTCAAAATATTTCAGTTAAATGGACAACAAACAAAAATAGATAATTCCATGTTTCTACTGACATCCAAGTGTTCACTTCATTCTGC
The DNA here is from genome assembly GCF_003255815.1 of Theropithecus gelada. NCBI lineage: Eukaryota > Metazoa > Chordata > Mammalia > Primates > Cercopithecidae > Theropithecus > Theropithecus gelada. The sequence goes on from NC_037671.1 coordinate 59,005,584, forward strand.
TGTATCCCCAAACACCCTGGTTAACATTTCCAGTGCCCAGGAAATGGAAGAAAGCTGTATGACTCATGTAAATGCTGGCTCACAATCCCCACGAATCTAGCTGGACCCACCCACCCATCACTACTGCTGACGACTCCCTGCTGGTTTTTGCTCCCATACCTACCCTTGGTCAACATGTAGGAAGCATTAGTAAATTTTAGCTCTTATGTGATGTTGTCTATTCACACTTGTTTGATCCAAGGGTAGATGATTAAGCCAACATAATTGTCACTTCAGGAAATATAGAAACTAGAAGTTATTGCAACTGGGTCACCTTAGTAACAGCTCTCAGGATACAAAGTCCATGAGTTCCATATCTATCCCTCCCAAGCTTGGTTGTTAAACCTCCTTTGAGATGTCCCTGTATCTTTCCAATACATAACTTTTTGTAATTCAGAAGGTTTTTTTCTTTTAAATTCATTGTCTCCGTTACTGGAGACAACAAAAACTTAGACAACCATGTTAGTGTAAATAAAAAAGCAATTATAGATATTCAGTTCTTCCCTATTGACACACAAGCAAAATTATGTCTTTATACCTTCTTTATGCTTCCATTTTCATTACCTGTCTTCATTAATGAGACTTCAGAAAGTTGCTTTTGATAATAGCTTTTACACACTTACTCTTTCACTTCAAACAGTAGGTACTTAAGTGAAAGAATTACTTTTTCATTAAAAATAAAAACTTTTATTATTGTACAGAAACAAGGTCTATGAAACTTTAAGTGCCTGGCACTCCCACTTCCCTCTTTTGAGGAAAGCAGGGCTGTTCCATGTACATTAAATGCAAACAATTCGGTTGCTACCTTAAGCCACACCCAACTGGAACCAGGGATCAGTGCCTGATCCCTCTGAGCTGGTTTGGTGGAAAATTCTGCTCAGGTGCAATGATTCATATTGCACAGTGGCAAACCAATCCAACCACAGCCTCCTCTCGAGAATAAATGCTAAGTTCATTCCAAACGTCCTTAACTAATATTGGGATTTCCCCTGACATCTGTTGCACATCCTCATCTTAGAACACCTGAGATCCATCTGGAACAACTGTGTGGCTCAAAGCCCCCATATCTGCACTAAAGCCCACAGTAGATTTCATTTTATCTCTCTTTCCTGAGGTGATCTGGACCTGTCCCTTCCTTGCTTTACCCCTAGAGGAAGCTATATGGCAGGACAGGAAGCAGAAATAGCCTGCAAGAATACCTTTTTCACAAGCCTAAATCTTTTGAGATGCACATAACCTGGAGGCACAAATGTTCCCTCCCATTCCCTGACACCTTGGCATGCATCTTACAGGACCCAAGAACCTTAACACAATTCCGAGGTGAAGGAAATGGGGAGTACCAGGCCCGGCCTCATGGAGACCTGGGAGTCAGAACCTGAGGTGAGTTGAAAAAAAGACAAAGGAACACCTCTTACCCCAGAGTGTATAGACTGAGATTAAACCTCACCGTGTGGGTAGCAACTGTTTCTTATGTACTTCAGAATCCCAGGTCTTAGGAGGGGGCCCCTGATGAATGTCTGTTGGGTGAATTTATTGGCTTGGCAGCTTGGCTTCAGCAGCTTGGTCAAATGTGAGTAGAAATTCAGAAAGAAAGCTCTGCCACAACAAAGGCTAAAAAGGCCCCAAGGGTATGTCCGTCTGTGTCTCGCACACACACATACACAGAGCCCACTAACAGGATGAGCATGGCAGCTACTTCCTTCCTCCAGCATCATTTCTCATTTTAAGGCTGCCTTGAATTATTCTAGATCCAGGGAAGAAGACAATATATTTCCCTGCTTGCTTATTGACACCTTATTCCAAATCAGGTAAGAAAAGAAGATAGTGTTTGAGGGGGGAAGATGTTAGGACCTTCGAGTTATCCAATCAGTCTCCCAGAATGAGAAGTGAGAAAAGCACAAGGTGCTTTGAGAGCATCAGGTGGAAGTGGCAGCAGAGGCAGCTGGAAAGCAGGTGGTGGATGAAGATCACAGCAGGGCTTGCATGTGACACTGGGGCCCAGAATTCATCTTGTAGGACCTGGATTGTTGCTGACGGGTTATAAGTAGTTTGCCTGTATAGCTGCGTGACTCATGGACTGAAGAGGGATCAAACTCAGACAAGATTAGTGAGCAGTTACTGTAACAGTCCAGCAATAAATGATGCGAGCCTGAACTAAATCATTGGAATTGGGGGTGGAAAGGAGAGGATGAATTTGGGAAACATTTAGAGACTGGAAAAAAGAAGGCTAGACAAAGGTAGGGCTGAGGCTGCTAAGGTAAGAAGTGAAACTAGCTTACTATGCGGGAATGAGAAGAAGGTCAGAAGTCAAGCAAAACTATAATAGTGGGGAGACAGAGAATAGTAGTAGGAAAATCAGTGGGTCCCAGGCAAGTCATACAAGGAGAGCTCGAGATGATGACGTTCCTTTTGATAAGCCTCCTAGTTTGTGATGACTCAAACTGGTTTAAGACACAAGGCTGGCTAGATACCAACCTCCAAGAGACCTGCATTTTCTTCCAACTACAGCTCTGGCTCTTGGAGCTGCTGTGAGTGAGTGGTAGAAACCTGCCCCTTAGAGAAGCTGCAGCTGGTCAGCATCATGCAAGGGACTGCTGAGATGGTAGCATGCTGGTAATGAAGTGTTATGGAGCCACTCCATCCCTTATTCATCCTTTTTCTCATACACACAGAGAGCAAGAGTATATAAACCATCTTGTTTATTGTCCCCTTTCACACAGGATTGTTTTGGGGAACATAATAGTCACGCCATTTACACATACTTCTTATAACATTTACGAGCCATGATATTCTACTTAAAAACATAAAAATAAAAATACCCCTATTTCTTCTGACTTCCAATTGTCTCTAAGTAATAACTGTTCCCACTGCATTTATGAAGCAAATTCACTCATTCTTTCACAGTGCCCATCACAGGGCAGTTAGAATCCTGTGCTACAGCTGTGCAGCCCACACCCCTCTCCTCCTTAGTCATCATGTACACTTAGGATTTGTGTGAATTCCAATCCCCTGACCTTCCTCCCCTTCACAGCTGCCCTCCTGACCCTGAAATATTGCTTGGGTGTTTTTTCTCCTCCCTTTCTCAACTGGGGATTTCCAAGCCAGCCTAATAGCTTCTTCCAACAATAATAAAGCAAAGAGGAATTTTAAAAAATGTATATCTGTGTCCATAAAACAATATGATGAATTCTATCACAAAAAGCAAGCACACCATAGAACATATGACTATCTGTTCCCTTGTGCCATCCTTCTTTCTCTTCCTGAACTGGCCTTGTGTTTGTGTCCACAGCACATGAACCAGCTACAGAATTTGCAGGTGGAGAATCCAGGTACCTAGGTACCTTTAAAAGTCTATTCAGTGAAAATCGCTGGCTATTGATGTGATGGTTAATTTTATGTGTCAACTTGGCTAGGCCATGGTACCCAGTTTTTCATAAAAGATCAGTCTAAATGTTGTGAAGGTGTATGTTTAAAAGTGATTAACATTTATTCAGTGGACTTCAAGTAAAGTAGATTATCCTCCATATAGTGGGTGGGCCTTCTCCAATCAGTAGAAGGCCTTAAGAGCAAAGACCATGATCTCTCAAAGAAAGAATTTTCTTCAAGACTGCAACATAGAGACCTTGCCTGAGTTTCCAGCCTGATGCCCTGCAGAATTTGGACTCAAGACTGCAATATCAGCTCTTTCCTGAATTTCTAGCCTGCTGGCCTGCCCTACAGATTATAGATCTCCCAGCCCAATTGCATGAGCTAATTCCTTAAAATAAATAAATCTCTGTGTGTGTGTGTGTGCTATAACTAATACATCCTATTGGTCTGTTTCTCTGGAGAACCCTAACTAACACAATTGTCTACCATATTACTGCATAGAAGACTTATGACTCACCTTTACTACATTTCAGGGAAGTAGAAACACCTGCCATAATTCACATTTTACAGTTTTATGGAAAGTGTGCAGGACTTTTACCAAGCTGAGTTAGGAAGCCAGAGTGCTTCACCCAGCTCCATAATTAACTGCCCATATACTACCACACAAGAAAATTACTTAACATCTTCAACTTGCTCATATTCTAAACATGAATAGTCATATCTACTTCACTAGATATTATTAAAATGAAATAATGTATGTAAATCCTGTAATATGATGCCTGCTCAGCACATACTACTCAATACATTTCCATAGCATTTATTATAAAATAAAAAGATAGGCCGGGCGCGGTGGCTCAAGCCTGTAATCCCAGCACTTTGGGAGGCCGAGACGGGCGGATCACGAGGTCAGGAGATCGAGACCATCCTGGCTAACACGGTGAAACCCCATCTCTACTAAAAATTACAAAAAACTAGCCGGGCGAGGTGGCGGGTGCCTGTAGTCCCAGCTACTCGGGAGGCTGAGGCAGGAGAATGGCATGAACCCGGGAGGCGGAGCTTGCAGTGAGCTGAGTTCCGGCCACTGCACTCCAGCCTGGGTGACAGAGCAAGACTCCGTCTCAAAAAAAAAAAAAAAATAAAAAAAATAAAAAAATAAATAAAAATAAAAAGATAAAATAAAAACTAGATATCAAGTATTTAGAATTGCAGTGATTATAGCTATATGACCAAAATTATATCACTTTGAGGACTTGAAAAAATAATCTAACTCCCTTCACATCACCTGCATGCTATCGCCTAAATTTCTAGTAACAGATACAGTCTTTTGATGTAAAGCTTTTTATTTCTAACCAAACTACCCATGGATGAAAAATATTAAGTGGCACAGTATCAGTTATTTATACTTCAGTATGAATAAGGCCACCAGACTGTGTCCTGCAGAAGTGTTTAGATAAAACAAAAAGGGAACACTGAGGTTCCTAGAAGTAGATAAGCTGTCTACATCATGATTTTTTCCTGGAGCCATTTCTGACAATCACAGAGACAGAGATTCAAGGAGTCAAATGAGTCTGTCCTAACAGAAACAGCCTAGCCCAATTCAGGATACCACTCAAAAGAAATATGGCCTGGAACACTTTAATTGTGACAATCCACCTCTCTGCTTCCCTAGTTTTCTCTCTCTCTCTGTGTGTGTGTGTGTGTGTGTGTGTGTGTGTGTGTGTGTGTGTGTGAGAGAGAGAGAGAGAGAGAGAGACAGAGAGAGAGAGAGATAGCGCGTCTTGCTCTGTCATCTAGGCTGAAGTGTGGTGGTAAGATCACAGCTCACTGTGTGGTGGTGAGATCCCAGCTCATGGCAGCCCTGACCTTCCAGGCTCAAGCAATCCTCCCACCTCAGCCTCCCAAGTAGCTGGACTACAGGTGTGCCACCACACTTGCCTAATTTTTTTATTTTTTGAAGAGATGGGGGAAGAGTGGCCGGGGATTGTCTCACTGTGATGCTCAGGCTGGTCTGGAACTCCTGGGCTCAAGCAATCCTCCCGCCTCAGCCTTCTAAAGTGCTGGGATTACAGGCATGAGCCACCATGCTCAGCCCTTCTTCCCTAGTTGAAAGTAAAAGCTCATCATTACTGCTCTGTTGAGTCATAGGGACAGATGGCCTTACCTTCTCACCTGCCTTCCTGATTCTCTAGGTAGAATATAATCTGTGATCTGATGGGAGTCTGAAAATCTGCTACCAAAAACTGCTGCCACAATGTCTGAAATGCTCCCATTAGAGCAATTCTAAGCCACTGGGAGATTTTGAGTTTTATCATCTTCTAAACCACAAGGATAGCTAAATTGAACTGGATTACTAAAATGATATACATAAAGTACATAGTAGGCATTCAATAAATTAGAGCTATGTGTTTTCTTTGTTTTGTTTTGGGTTTTTTTTTTTGAGACAGAGTCTCACTCTGTCCCCCAGGCTGGAGTGCAATGGCGCGATCTCGGCTCACTGCAAGCTCCACCTCCCGGGTTCACGCCATTCTCCTGCCTCAGCCTCCCGAGTAGCTGGGACTACAGGTGCCTGCCACCACATCCGGCTAATTGTTTTGTATTTTTAGTAGACATGGGGTTTCACTATGTTGGCCAGGCTGGTCTCAAACTCCTGATCACAGATGATCCACCCACCGGGGCCTCCCAAAGTGCTGGGATTACAGGCATGAGCCACCATGCCCAGCCAGAGCTATGTTGTTCTTATTACAAGTCACATTCACCTCTTGCCTGAACAATTATTGCAAAATATCTTCCAGTTAATCTTGCTTGCCTCCTTGTCCTCAACAATATATTCTCCATACAGAAGCTAAATCCAGTCTTCAAAGACCTAAGTCAGAGTACATCGTGCCTGTGCTCAAAACCCTCCTGTGGCTTTCCACTTCACTCAGGATAAAATCCAAAGCCTGTACCATGACCTACAAGGCCTCCTGATGTGCTGTTAGGTCTCTGCTCAAACGGCACCCTTTTAAAGAAAGTTATTCCCCTAAAAGCCTTATGTAACTTTACCCTCCCCACCTATTACTCTATGCCCCTTATCCTGCTTCACTTTCCTCCCCCGCCACTTATTACCATCTGACACATTATGTATTTACCTGTTTATCTGCTTGTTGTCTGTCTCCTCCACCAAAAACTAAGCTCTTTGTTTCATTCATGCTGTGTCCCCAGTTCCTAGCATGGTGACAAACCCATAACAGACGCTCAGAAAATATTTGTGAAACGCGAAAATGAACAGTAAAAGAATTTTGCAAAAGCACCTGTACTAACTAGCACACAGTATGTATGTACTCAGTAAGTACCAATTTCCTGCAATAAATATTAGTTTTTTCTTATTTATCCATATTTATCTTATTTATCATTGCCTGCAATACTTGCCCTGAAGCTTGTTATAGAACAAGAGATTTAAAGCACAACATAGTCTCATAACCCACAGTTAAACCCTCCTAACCATAAATCAAAAATGGGATTGCTCTCAGCAAGCTAACTAGGGAGATAACAGAGAACTGAGGCTAGACCTGGCCCTGTAGTCCAGCAGAGCTTTTTGCCTCCTGACCCAGCTTCACTACTTATTAGCTGTAGGACTTTGGACAAACTACTTAAACTTTCTGAGCTTTGGCTTTCCAATTTATAAAGAACATCTACCTCTTGGGTTGGTGTTAGGATTAAATGACCTAATGCCCATTGCCAAGCACAGAGCCTGACTCATAGGAAGTGCTTAAGAAATGCTCACTACTGTTAATGTTGTTGGTCAGCATCAATAAAAATACTGTTGATACGAAATGCCTGTCTTTATAACTTCATTTCTTTTACAGTCTCATTTACGGTTATCTCTGGAGTTACAGGGAGCTGATAAAGTTCCAAAACCATTTTTAAAGGATTTAAAAATAGGAAATAATGATAGTCATTTGTTTATAAAAAGCAGAGCTTGGCCAGATGCAGTGGTTCATGCCTGTATTCCCAGCACTTTGGAAGGCCAAGTTGGGCGGATCATGAGGTCAGGAGATCGAAACCACCCTGGCCAACATGGTGAAACCCCGTCTCTACTAAAAATACAAAAATTAGGGTATTCTGTGGTGTGGTGGGGCACGCCCATAGTCCCAGTTACTCAGGAGGCTGAGGCTGAGGCAGGAGAATCACTTGAATTCGGGAGGTGGAGGTTGCAGTGAGCCGAGATCGTGTCACTGCACTCCAGCCTGGCGACACAGCGAGACTCCATCAAAAAAAAAAAAAAAAGCAGGGCTCTCATTTCAGAAAAAACTATTTTTCACTTCCCTAGTATCCTGAAACGTCTGCATCTCAGACTTCCTGATTCTTTTGCTTTAATAAACAGACGGGTGTGCCTGGAGTCATGGTGATTACCCATGTTCTAGAAATAAACTTGAGAAAGCTGTGTTGCCTGCTTAATACTCCCATAAGCTCCAAATATTATTATGTAGTTTTTTTAAAAAAAAAAAAAAAAAACATTAAATGTCTGGGTTTTCTAAGTCAATTTTAAACATGGGGGGGTGTCAGTTCATTTTACAAAACATGCAAGTAGAAATAATGTTTTTTAATTTGTAAGTATAAAAAATTGTAAATGCTTAGCTAAACATGGCATATAAACAGGGAAACAATGCAGCATTGAAGAGAGTGTTCTCAACTATGAGGTCTTGCTTCCAATCGTGGCTCTGACAGTTTAGCAACTCAGATCACTGTTCTGGACCTTGTTTCCTCAAAATGACAACTCAGACTGGATGACTTTTGATGTTCCTAAATTGTCCACGAATCCCTCATCTCTAAAGCTTTTTTGATATACAAATTCCATACCTTTAATGTTTCATTTTCACACTTCTAAAGAGCCTCTTTATATAGTTACCCTGAACTAAGTTTAAATGCTAACGAGTCAGAGATATTGCATATTGAGTAGCACATGTAAGCAAACGGAAAATACCCTGTCCCAATGCCACAATTCACCATCCTCTCAAAAAAAAAGAAGTGTATTTTGGACTATAACATTTTTTTAGAATGTTGTTAATTACCAAAAACAACAAATAAAAGCCAATGATAAAATAAATCAACAATAAAATAAAATAATTTGACAATCACAACTGCTATTTAATAATTTATCTGATTTTATCATAAAAATATTCCATGAACATTTTCTCTATTGGAGGTTTTAGGTTCAACTCCAAATTATAAAACAACATTATGCAATTAGGAAGTTGATTTGGCCTAACAGAAATGACAAATATGTACTGAAATTTGAGACTTGAAATAAGTGAGTCACTACAGCACTTCTCAATACCCTATGTAAACATGAATTCTATCCTCTCTGGGAAATGAAGGTCCTGTGTCATCTGCTTTAAGACCAAGAGATGAGAAATAATTGGCTAACTGTACTACACAGCCCTACATAGAAATGAAATTATACTAAAGATAAGGACTAAAAGCTATGTCTTGGCAGACAATGGCTGGTGTACTTTGATAATGATGTACAGATTTTTTTTTTTTTAATGTACATATTTTTAAAAAACTTTTGGTGGCTCTAGGGATGGATGCTAGAACTTTGGGGTACATACGGCTCTGATCTGAGGGGACCTATTTTGGGGAGTCTCTTTAGTCATACAAAAACAAGGCAAAGGTTTATCTGATATATCGCAGACTTGACTTCCTAACAAACCTGCCTGCTATACAGTAGCTAAAAATGCTGGATAAAATATTTTTAAATGAATCAGCAAAGGGGCAGGAAAATAAGAAAAATTCTTAGAGGCTAGAGCGATAGAAAAGCAAAAGCACAAATACAGAAATGTTAGGCTGATTCCCTCTCATCTAAAGTTTCACTTGACGCCCAGGGGACAGAAGAGCAGGACGACCTGCTCAGGGGACAAAAGACAAAGCCAAAGGAGACTCAGTGAAAAAAACAAAAACAAAAACAGAAATAAATAAAGCCAGGGAAGCATGAACTAGGAAAACCAAACAAAAATACCCTGAGATTCCAAAGACACTTGCCCATGTCAAGCTTGTGGCTGGACAGAGTAGAAAAATAAAAACTTCAAGCTGATTCTCATGTGCATTTTATAGCCCAAGTTCGCAGCATCTATGCAGTATGAAAAACTCTGAAACTGAGATTTTATGTTTATTTATTTTTTTGAGACAGGGAATCGCTCTGTCACCAAGGCTGAAGTACAGTGGCACAATCTCAGCCTTAACCTCCCAGGCTCAAACGAGCCTCTCACCTCAGCCTCCCGAGTAGCCGAGACTACAGGCAGGTGCCACCACCATGACCAGTTAATTTTTTTGAGTTTTAGTAGAGACGACGTCTTGTTATGTTGCCCAGTCCAGTCTTGAACTCCTGAGCTCAAGTGATCTACCTGCCTCGGCCTCCCAAAGTGCTGGGATTATAGGCGTGAGCCACCCGCACCCAGCTGAGATTTTTTTTATTTTAGATTTCCCTGGCAAAACTAACAGAATATCCTCTCTGGAGAAATGTACCTTCAATCCTAGCCTCTAAAAATTACCACAGATAAAGTTCAGTCAAAAATGAGCTCGTGGTGAGACAGGACTAGCTGTATTTCCTAGGCCGACTAAGAATCCCTAAGCCTAGCTGGGAAGGTGACCCCATCCACCTTTAAACACGGGGCTTGCAACTTAGCTCACACCCGGCCAATCAGGTAGTAAAGAGAGCTCACTAAAATGCTAATTAGGCAAAAACAGGAGGTAAGGAAACAGTCAATCATCTATTGCCTGAGAGCACAGAGGGAGGGACAGTGATCAGGACATAAACCCAGGCATTCGAGCGGGCAACAGCAACCCCCCTTGGGTCCTCTCCCATTTTATGGGAGCTCTGTTTTCACTCTATCAAATCTTGCAACTGCAAAAAAAAAAAAAAAAAAAAAAAAAAAAAAAAAAAATGAGTTGGTGGTAAAAAGTCACAAAGCAGCCGGGCACAATGGCTCATGCCTATAATCCCAGCACTTTGGGAGACCGAGGTGGGCAGATCACCTAAGGTCAGGCGTTCAAGATCAGCCTGGTCAACATGGTGAAACCCTGTCTCTACTGAAAATACGAAAATTAGCCAGGCGGTGGTGGCAGGCACCTGTAATCCCAGCTACTCGGGAGGCCGAAGCAGGAGAATCGCTTGAACACGGGAGAGAGAGGTTACAGTGAGCCGAGATCATGCCATTGCACTCCAGCCTGGGCAACAAGAAAGTCACAAAGTACACAATGAAACAAGGCCCCACTGGTGAAACTATAGAAACAATAGACACAAACTCATAGGCAAAAACTTCAGGTATGTTAATTATCAGATATTACATATAAAATAAACGTATTTTATATATTTAAATAGAGGGAAAAGAGTATCAAAAGTAGGAGTTAGGAATAAGAGATTATCAAAAATATCAAGCAATGAAAAATATAATAAAATACAATAATATAAATTAAAATTCAGTGAACAAAGAATATATATACAAAGAACCCACTCAAATCAGTAAAAAACATACAAACAACCAAACAAGAAAAATGGCAAATGAAATGGACAGGCATTTTGCAGAAGAGGAAACATATATGGCTAATAAACATACAAAAAGATATAAACTACGAAAAAATGTGTGGGGCTCTTCCTCTTCCCCTAAGTGGCCTGAGGTAATCTGTGAAAATGGTTCACTATTCACTTGACCCAGACAACCCCACAAAATCATGCAAATCAAGAGGTTCAGATCTTCATGTTCACCTTAAGAACACTCATGAAACTGCCCAGGACATCAAGGGTATGCATATATGAAAAGCCATGAAGTATCTGAAAGATGTCACTTTACAGAAACAGTGTGTGCCATTCCAACGTTACAATGCTGGAGTTGGCAGGTGTGCCCAGGCCAAGCAATGGGGCTGGACACAAGGTCGGTGGCCCAGAAAGAGTGCTGAATTTTTGCTGCACATGCTTAAAAATGCAGAGAGTAATGCTGAACTTAAGGGCCTAGAGGGAGATTCTCTGGTCATTGAGCATATCCAAATGAACAAAGCACCTAAGACGCGTCGCTGGACCTACAGAGCTCGTGGTTGGATCAACCCATACATGAGCTCTGCCTGCCACATCGAGATGATCCTTACTGAAAAGGAACAAATTGCTCCTAAACCAGAAGAGGGGGTTGCCTAGAAGAAAAAGATATCCCAGAAGAAACTGAAAAAACAAAAACTTAACAGTACGGGAGTAAATTCAGCATTAAAATAAATACAATTAAAAGTTAAAAAAAAAAAAAAGAAAAAGAAAAGATGTGTGGCATCATTAACAATCAGGGTAGCAAATCAAGCCCACAATGAGGTTAACAGATTACATGTATTCAACTGGAAAAAAAATTAAGTCTAATATTACTATGTGTTGAAAAGAACGTGGCTCCTCATGCTCGCTTAGACGTGGCTGAGGAAAGTATAAATTGGCGCAGATATTTTGAAAAAGAGTTTGGCATTATCTCCTAAAGTTGAACTTTTATGTATATCCAGCAATTCTACTAAGAATTGATCCAGTAATTCCACTAAGCATATACACAAGAAAAACTGCACGTGAACAGTAAGAGGCATGTACAAGAAAACTCATAGAGGCACTCATACAGTAAAGGCCTGAAAACAAATGTCCACTTACAAGACAGCAAATGAGCAAACTGTGGTATAGTCATACAAAAGTCAAAACAAATAAACTATAGTGAACAATATTATTAGCAATACTATTAGCAATAGCATATTAAGTGAAAAAAGTTAGTTTCAAATAGTTACATAAAGTATGCTAACGTTTTTTATTAAGTTAAAAGTAACTAAAATTTTAAAATTTAAACTTTTTAAGCTAGGCGCAGTGGCTCATACCTGTAGTCCCAGCTACTCAAGAGGATGAGGAGGGAGGATCACTTTTTTGAGCCCAGGAGTTTGAGGCTACAGTGAGCTATGATGGCACCACTGCACTCCAGCCTGGGCAACAGAGTGAGACTCCACCTCTAAGAAGACACATAAATTAAAAAAAAAAAAAATTAACTTTTCAGGAATAAATAGACTAGCAATAAAACTCTGAACAGGGAAACAAAAGAATGATGAAATGTGTTTCAGAATGATGGTTATCTTGAGTAAGAAGATTCAGGCCAATGGAAAAAGAGACCTTATCATTAGACATAGGTTACTACCAAGATCTTAGCTTTTGTTTTGAGTGGGGGTGTATAGGTACCTATCAGATAGATAGAAAGATAGAGTAATTTAAAAATAAATAGGTATGGAAGTGCAGAATCTCTTCAATACACTGATTTCCTTTTTTTTTTTTTTTTGATATATACCCAGCAGCAAGAACTACTATATGCTAGATCATACAGTAGTTCTATTTTTAGTTTTTTGAGGAACCTCCATATTTTGTTTTCCATAATGGCTGTACTAAGTTACATTCCTACCAACGAGCATTCTCCTTTCCCTGAATCCCTGCTAGCATTTGTTATTTTCTTTTTGATAATAGACATTTTAACCAGAGTGCGATGATATCCCATTGTAGTTTTAATTTGCATTTCCTTGACAATTAGTGATGTTGAGCATCTTTTCATACACCTGTTTGTCCTTTGTATGTCTTCTTTAGGGAAATATCTATTTAGATCTTTTGCCTATTTTTAAATCAGATTATTTGTTTTTTTGCTCTTGAGTTGCTTGAGTTCCTCACATATTCTGGTTATTAATCACTTGTCAGATGAATAGCTAGCAAATATTTTTTCCCCATTCTGTGGGCTGTCTCTTCTCTTTGTTGATTGTTTCCTCTGAAGCTTTTTGGCTTGATATTATCCCACTTGTCAATTTGGTTTCCGGTGCTTTTGAGGTCTTAATGAAGAAATCTTTGCCCAGACCAATGTACTGAGGCATTTCAATAGCAAGATATGAAATCAACCTAAGTGTCCATCAATGGATGAAATTATAAGGAAATTGTGATATATATACACACACACACACACACAAAATGAAATATTATTCAGTCATGAAGAAGAATGAAATTCTGTCATTTACAGCAACATAGATGGAACTGGAAGGCATTATGTTAAGGGAAGTAAGCCAAGCACAAAGAGAAAAATCCTGCCTGTTCTCATTCATGTTGGAGTTAAAATAGTGGGTCTCATGAAGCTAGAGAATTGAAAGGTGTTTACCAGAAGCTGGGAAGGTTGGGCGGAGAGGGGAGATGAAGAGAGGCTGGTTAATGAGTACAAAAATACACTCAGAAGGAACAAGATTTAGTGTTTGGTAGCAATACAGGATAGCTGTGATTAATACTTTATTGTATAGTTCTAAATAGCTAGAAGAGGTTTGGAATGTCTCCCAGCACAAAGAGAATGATAAATGTTTGAGGTGATGAATATCCCAATTGCAATTTGATCATTACACATTATGCTTGTATCAAAATACCACATGTAAGCCAGCCTCAGTGGTGCATAACTATAGTCCTACTACTTGGGAGACTGAGGTGGGATGAGCACTTGAACCTAGGAATACAAGGCTGTAGTATACTTTACACCTGTGAATGACCACTGCACTCCAGCCTGGGCAACATAGAGAGACCCTATCTCTTAAAAAACACAAAACAAAAAACCGTATACCCCATAAATATGTACAACTATTAGTATCCATAAAAATTAAAAACAAGGTTGAATCTGATGGGTCACACCTATAATCCCAGCACTTTGGGAGGCCAGGGTGAGAGGATCACTTGAGCCCAGGAGTTCAAGGCTGCAGAGAGCTATGAGTGCACCACTGCACTCCTGCCTGGGCATCAGAGCGAGATCCCATCTCTTAAAAAAAAAATCAATAAATAAAATTTAAAATAAATTTATATAAATTAAATAAATAAATGAAAGTGGCACATAAGCCAATGGGTGTCATGAATTCACCATCTTACTTTCTTTTCATCCCTCTTATCACCACCTAAAACCATTATCAATCATAACTACATTTGTTTTGATTAGCTCATAAAACTTTTCAAAAATATTATCTCATTTAATCCCTGCAACAATCTTATGAAATGTGCTTTGCTATCATTCTCATTCTACGTAAGGGAAAACTATGGCTAAAAGAGATAAGTGACTGTTCCAGTTTAAATCCATTTCTTAAACTCCAAATTCTGCATTCTTTCCCACAGGAGCCTGAAAAATATCCTTCCTAATCGCTCCACACGCATTTCAAATCATGTGATATTTAAGAGATCTCGAAGATATAATAAAATAGCACCAAATCACCAAAAGCAGATGCCAAAACTAACACCCTTGAAAGGTGAGATTCCTCAGACTAGTGGATCCCTTTCTCAGCCACCTAAACAAGGTCACATTAAAGGCCTAGTTATCTTTACTAATACCATCTTCAATCACACACAAACACATAACCTTCTGAACAACTCCTGACTGAGCTTCTATTTGGAACCTAAGCCAGATACGGTTTTTGTTTTTTGGTTTGTTTGTTTGTTTTCTGTTGCCCAGTCTAAAGTGCAGTGGAGCGATCTTGGCTCACTGCAAGCTCCGCTTCCTGGGTTCACCCCATTCTCCTGCCTCAGCCTCCCTAGTACCTGGTACTTCAGGTGCCCGCCACCACGCCCGGCTAATTTTTTTGTATTTTTAGTAGAGACGGGGTTTCACCATGTTAGCCAGGATGGTCTCTATCTCCTGACGTCGTGATCTGCCTGCCTCAGCCTCCCAAAGTGCTGGGATTACAGGCGTGAGCCACCGCGCCCGGCCTGCCAGAGATGTTTTAAGATGCTCACAGGGCCCTGAGCCACTGTTTTACAGATCCCATCACGTGAGACATATACTCAGACACATTCAATACATTTTCCATTAAATGCTTGAAAGGGCTTTTATTATTCGAAAAATATATTTTGTTAAAAGATATTTTTGTGTAATTTTAAATTTCACTTATACACAATTATACAAATGTTGAATTGCAACTAGGCAGTTGAAATTATGACTAGTATTTAATTAAAGATTTTTTTAAAGTTAAGTTCCAAGCTTCTTATTTTGGAATCAATAATATATATTTAGGTCCCAGTGATCTCAAAAAGCGTTTGAAGAGCTCATGGACCCTAAGGACAGACCAGAGTGTCTAATGGACACACCATCGGGCCAGGAGCAAGGCTACAGACTATTGGTTTCAATGGCAGAGGGCTGTCCGGGGCTACCCCTGGCTTCATCCCTAGAGCTGCTGGAATCTTAGTACAGGTGAACTTACCCACCACACCACTTCTGCCTACCACACTTGTATACTACCCCAAATTCAAGCCCCATGGGCAACTCTTTTCTCAAAAACTATCATCCTTTTGCTACTGTGTAGCTGCTCCACTGCTGCCCTCCTAGTAAACTCTTTTCTAGGTGCCCTTTGAAACCTTCATTTAATTGTCAGGAAGCTCTAATTCCTCACAAAAGTGCCATCTCCAGTGCTTGTCTTACCTTAATCATTCCACGTGTATTTGTTAAGTGCCTGCTCTCTATACCTCTGCATCTCTCCAGCAGAGGCTTCTGCTTCTCCTGCATGTCTCATGGAAATCTCAGAAGGAACCATCATCTGACGCCACTCTCTTCCTTTCCCTGAATTGTCACTGTCTGGCCTCCGGCCACACTCCCTCATTTGCTGAGGACTTTGGAACCTGACTCATTGCTTCTTCTCCACTTTGAGTGTAGTCATCTGGGAAGATTTCCACATTCATGTGGATGGGCCAGCCAACACCTCAGCCACAAAAGTTCCTAGCTTCCTGAGCTCAAATAATCTTTATCTTCTCTCCTCTTCTCCCAGCATGCCATGGCCCCATTCTGGACGATGACATCACCTGGTACTGAACCAACTCTGAGACCTCTCATTGTAATCCAACAATGTGACCTACAATTTCTGGCTCTCCAGCTCTCTCACAACTCTTCAAGCTAATCCAGACCTCTAATGTTCTGTTCCCAGTCAGACCCATGATTACCATTAAGATTTCCTGTTCTTCCTCATCAAGTCTCATGATGCATCATTTCAAGCATTCTCTCGACATCAATATCCCAGCCGCCTCCTCTAGAGCTATCAATTCCACCCTCTATCTTGGATCAGTTGAAACATTCACCTTAACTCCCAATTCTAAATGGCTGAAACGTGCTTTGAAAACACTACTCAATGAAGCAGCTTAATCCCTCCACAAATGTCAACTATCTAACATCAGCTGGGTTCTCAGCACTGTTTTTCTTTAACAACTTCTAGCTATCCCCAAATGTATCCATTTCTACTCTTACTCTCACCTGCATTCTGTCCAGGCCCAGAAAAGGCCCCCTTTCTTCTCCCTAAAATATCTCAAATGTCTCCCATCTTATGAAAGACCTTTCGGAATCCTATATCCTCCCTAGCTTACTGCCTTAATTCCTCGTCTCTTCTTAGGCCAACTCCTTTAAAGGGTAATTTATAAAGGCTCTTTCCATGTCTTTAGCTCCTAGTCATTTTTTCCCCATTCATCTTTAAATTGACTTGTATTGTATCAAAGTAAAACGTGCCTGTAAGTTAAAAGCAAATAATGCTAAAAAACATTTGGCCTAAAAGGCTCTTACCTAGATACCCGGCTCTGACCAAATGTCACCTTATCAAAGAATGTTCCCTGACTGTGCAATGTAAACCCATCATCCCACCCCAACACTATCTTCCCCTTTACCTGAAGCATTTTTCTTCATACCATTTACCACTTCTTAGCATAATGTAAATTTAGTTATTTGGCTGGGCGCAGTGGCTCACGTCTTTAATCCCAGCACCTTGTGGGAGCCGAGGTGGGCAGATCACTTGAGGTCACGAGTTCAAGACAAGCCTGACCAACATGGTGAGACCCCGTCTCTACTAAAAAATACAAAAAATTAGTTGAGCATGGTGGCAGGCACCTGTAATCCCAGCTACTTGGGAGGCTGAGGCAGGAGAATCACTTGAACCCAGGAGGCAGAGCTTGCAGTGAGCAAAGACTGCGCCGCTGCACTCTAGCCTGAGTGATAGAGTGAGACTCCATCTCAAAATAAATAAATAAATAAATTTAGTTATTTGTTTTTATTTTTATGGGATCCGTGGCACAGAGCAAACACTTAAAAAATATATGTGGAATTAATAAAAATCTATTCTAACAGGATATCAAATTAGAACTTTTTAAGTTAGTTTCAACTGATATCCCATAGGCTGGGAACAACGCAATAAATGCCACTATCTCCCAATCCTAAAAGAAAGTGTTGGAACAGTACAACTCCAAGTATGCCCATGGACAAATGCTAGTCTGATAACTGTTTTTATTGGTTTGCTACAAGATAAATACAGAAATTGGAAGTATTTAGAGACTTTTAGAATAATTTGACATTGCTTTGGAACTACAACTGGTCAATAGACTTGTCTTCTTGAACAGACTATTTCAGGTGCTGTTGAACTCACATAATACGTCACCAGTGTGATGTGAACTGAAGACCAGTCATGCAATAAAGGGCCAGGTACAGACCTGTAATGAATTGGAAGTTAAAAAAAAAAATCTTTCCCACAAATGTACAAAATGCCCTGTGCTAAACCATCTGTGATGACCATGTTAAGTCAGTGTGACACAGATTAGAGCAACATGAGCCCATCACCACTCTAAGAGAGGTAGACAAAGCCAGAAACCAAGAGGAGAGATCGCTTTGGAGAAAGCTATTGATGCCTTGAGCATTTCCTCCTAGAAGAGAGGTTGGTGTGCATATCCTATGCCTTAAATCAAGGGAGAGGGCTTGAAGGGCAAAACATGTCTCCCCTGGAGTTTAAGGACCATGTGACTAGAATATGACTCTCACCAAAAGACTCTAAAGGTGAAGACTGTCGCCAGAATAAAAGATCTGCTTGGCATTGAGCTGCCCCTCCATGGCACATGATTTTGGGAGGTCTGTCATGGACCCAAGGACAGAGGGAGCTAGTTTAAGCTCCTATTCAAAGGGTTCCTATCCAAGAGGACTTTGTGAATGGAAGGAGGGACCAAATAGAGGGGGTGAACCATCAGAAGTTCAGAAGACCAAGGCAGGAATACACAAGCAAAGAAAAGACTCTTCCCAGACGAAAGTAACTACAACACATTTAGAGGACACCAACTGCCAGGTCATAACTATAAGGGCTGTGCAAAACTAGGCCCTCGTCCCCTAATCCCCTTTCTCCTTGGCCAATCCTAGAGCAGTCAGAAGCAACAACAGGAGGGTATAGGAGAAAATGAGGAGAGAAGAGAGGAAAAAACCAACCATGTCCTTTGCCACTGCAGCCTGAATCTCTGTCAAGCTGAGAGAAGGGAAAAAATATTAACGTTGAATATGAAGTTGTAATAATTCATGAGGCCAGACTGGAGTTACATTATTATTAGATGGAGCTAAAATCTTTAATGCTTGACAGTGACCCAAGGACTTTCTATTATCTAAGAATCACCAGTAAAGCTGTGGCACCTGCCTTGAGTTTTTCCTTAGGAGTAGAGAGTGAGTTAAATGGTGATTGGTGAGGAAGAATACATTTAATTTCTCTTTGCACTCGAATTAATAAATAGATTATACACAAAAATTGTGGTCCCCTGGCTCTTCTTCCCACCTTCTCAGACACAACCACTTTCAACTTTCTACATATCTTACCGCATTTATCTTAATAGTTCCAAGTAACATGCATATAGTGGTATGTCTAGGTTTATTAATTATAGTCATCATCTATTCAGTCCCTATTGAGATAGATAAAGATTATACCTTTCTTACAGAATATTTGCATAAATCCATATTCAGTGATATTATGGTTAATTGCATCTTAATATTATTCACTCTTGAATTAAGTAGTGTACCATGGTTAAATTTTCTTGCTTACTCAAATCTATAAATAGATTAATCCACACAATAACACTATAAAGTTATGACCCCCATTCTAAAGTGGAGGAACCTGAGCCACAGAGAAACTAAATAACTCACTTGCCTAAAGGCACTGAGCTGGTAAGTGCTGAAACCAAAATTTAAACTCACATTAGGCTCTATAGTTCCAGAATGCACACTCTTAGACCCTCCATGATAGTGCTTACATTTGCTAACAGGTTTAAGTCGTAGCTCAAGCAAAATTAAACTGGGTCTAGCCCATTACTAAAGTAGGTGCTATTGTAGCATATGATAAAGACATTTTTAAAATTTCTATTCCCACAATGAATAGATAACTTTCAAAAGAGTATCCAGAAAGGTACTTTGGATATGTAACATACAACCCAACTTGTTAATTCATCACAATAACAGAACGTATGATTTTCCTTTTATCCAATCTTTACTCCGACTTCTCACCTTACAATTTTCTCTTAGCAAAAGTTAAGCAATAACTCTTCAGAAAAATAAAATAGTCTAGAGATTCATTATTAAAAATGTATCGAAATCTTATAATTCCCTGGGGCTAAGGTTTAGAACACAAAGCACAGTCTCTTTCCTCTAAAATGACATAATTCTTATAATTACTAAAGTCAGAATAAGAGATAGAACTACAATGAAGAAATTACTTTGGAGGAACCATTTTAGTATGTTTCTAAGAAAGCAGTATATTAGGCCAGGCACAGTGGTTCATGGCTGTAATCCCAGGACTTTGGGAAGCCAAGGCGGGCAGATCGCTTGAGGTCAGGAGTTAGAGACCAGCCTGGCTAACATGGTAAAACCCTGTCTCTACTAAAAGTACAAAAATTAGCCAGGCATGGTGACACACACCTGTAATCCCAGCTACTTGGGAGCCTGAGGCAGGAGGTGGAGGTTGCAGTGAGCCAAGATCGCACCACTGCACTCTAGCCTGGATGACAGAGTAAGACTCTGTCTCAAAAAAAAAAAAAAGAAGAAGAAGAAGAAGAAAAGAAAGCAGTACTTTTCGGTTTTTCAACTTATCTGGTTCCATAATTAGTGAAAGATATTTTTAAATATCGATTAATGAAACACTTAGTATAGTCCCTAATAACATAAAATACTGTCTTTCTCAAAGTTATATATACCTAAAGAAATAAGGCCGGGCATGGTGGCTCACGTCCGTAATCCCAGCACTTTGGGAGGCCAATGGGGGCAGATCATGAGGTCAGGATTTCAAGACCAACCTGACCAACATAGTGAAACCGCATCTCTACTAAAAATACAAAAATTAGCCAGGTGTGGTGGCATGCACCTGTAGTCCCAGCTACTCGGGAGGCTGAGGCAAGAGAATCACTTGAACCCGGGAGACAGAGGTTGCAGTGAGCCAAGACCACGCCATTACACTCCAGCCTGGGTGACGGAGTGAGACTCCATCTCAAAAAAAAAGCAACAACAACAACAAAGAAATAAAAGAACAAGTGAAAATCAGAATATAAAGCAAGTAACTGATAAAAGAATCAGACAATGCCTGACATCCAATTGACTGATCTTCCCACCCCATTTCCCATCTTTAAACTCAAAAGTTTATTTTTTTGTTTTTGAAAAATCCAAGTTTTAAAGAGCAAGCCATAGGCCACAGAATTCTAAAATTCTCCAACCGTATTCAGCCTTTTACTCCTAAAAACAAGAAATAGTACAACTCAAAAGATCAACAATCTAAAAATTTAATCCAAGTGGTTTCTCTTTACTGGTAAAAAAAAATCATAATTTCTGTAATTTGCCATTAGTGGAAGAATTCAAGCCTAACTCATTCACATTTTATTAAATGGGTGTCTAATATTTAGCTTCACAGAGATCAAAAAAAGCACCAAATAAAGGGAGGGGGTGGCACGTGCACAAGAAACTTGGCTAACGATTTTTCAGACGCTTCTTGGTTAAAACTGCAAGAGCTGAATGAACACAGAAATCCACTTTAAAGTATATATTCAGGTTGAATGTGTAATTTTTGCCCTTCTGAACTCCTGGGACAAAGGTTTATGCTCAATAATGTTTAACCTTCTTGAAATGCAGAAGGAGAAAAGGCTCAAAGCAATATGTCAGAAGTGATTATCATAGTTCAAGGGAAATGGTTATTCTGATGGCCAAGAAAAATGGACTCATTTTCAACATGAATGCTAGCCACTTAAAAATAACTATTATTCTGTGGCTGCAAATTATGAACATTAGTAGCATGAAAGCACATGTCCTGTAAGGACCCCATTGCTTCTGAAAGATATCCACATCCAGCTATCCAGTTTTGGAGAAAGTAAATGGGGTATTTTTATTGTGTTTGGCAAAGTAGCTAAAAATTACACTCCATTCTCAATTAACAATGCCTATTTCTAATAAGACTAATATATAAATAAAATTCACAGGTAATTCTAAAGCATCCTAACTTAGGATAGTTTCAAACTTTCTTAATTAAGCTATGAACAGAGTTAGAAATGTATAAATCACTGGCTTGCCTCCCTATTTAGTAACAGAAAATTAAAAGTATGAGCAACAAAATGAAAGCAAATAATCCACCACTGGAAAGGTATCTCCTGAGCAGAGTCACATAATGGCATGTGATGTCAATATTAAAGATTAACTCAAATCGATTAAGCAACTCAATATCTTGCATTTTAGCCATCATCAAAATTTCATGACCTCTGTGAAAAGATATATGTGTAATCTGCTGGAATAAAGTAACACTAAAATGAAAGAATTCCACTTACTAAGAAAAAATTGTTAGAATAGCTATCGTTTGAATTTCAGCAAGACGAAGTCAAGCAATGTGATAGCATGTTGCTTTGTTGTTGTTGTTGTTGTTATTGTTGTTTGTTTGCTTGTTTGTTTCCGAGATGCAGCCTTCCTCTGTCACCCAGGCTGGAGTGAGGTGGCGCGATCTCGGCTCACTGCAACCTCTGCCTCCCCAGTTCAAGCTGATTCTCCTGCCTCAGCCTCCCAAGTAGCTGGAATTACAGGCGCATGCCACCACACCCAGCTGATTTTTATATTTTTAGTAGAGACGGGGTTTCACCATGTTGGCCAGGCTGGTCTCAAACTCCTGACCTCAGGTGATCCACCCACCTCAGCCTCCCAAAGTGCTGGGATTACAGTTGTGAACCACAGCACCCAGCCCATGTTGTCTTTAAGGTCAGTTTTATTTTGATGATGATTCTAGTCTCAGACCAATAAATCAGCAAAGAACAAAAACAGCAGTCTTGGGGGGAAAAAAATCAGTTGTAGATTTTAAAACAGAAGAATATGCCTATATAATTCCTTGTCTATTTTATATTATTTAAGTTTTAAATAATAAGTACATTTTATACATCACTTACTAATATGGTTTGTCAAATGTTCTAAGTAAAAAGTCAACAAATAAGCAAACAGTTCTTTGTTAACAGAAAAAAAGAAATAAAAAGAAATCAGAAGATGGCCACAGGAACAATATTTCCACCTTCTGCCTTTCTAAACACAATATCTAAAATCTCAAAATGTTATTACCAAAAATTTAGGCTTGCTCTATGGAAAACAAAAATGTCGACGATGCAAACTTCAAGTAAAGGTTTGTTTCTTTTATCTAACTTCTTAAACCTTTCATTATGGAAAATTTTATGCTTATACAACAAAGGAAAAGTATAGAGAACTGCCATTTACACACCCAGCTTTAACAATCACTATTTCCTGGTCAGTGCTATTTCAACTATACCCCTATCCACATTTTCTGCCCTACCCCACCAGATGATTTTAAAACCAATCTGAGGGATTTTACTTCATTATTAAATATTTTAGTATGCATCTCTAAAAGATAAGGATTATTTGAAATCAAAATACCATTATCAATCTAAAGTATTTTTATAAGTGTCTTAATATCATTAAATATCCAAGCCTGGGCAACAAAGAAAGACCATGTTTCTTCAAAAAAACTTAAAAATTAACCAGGCATGGTGGCACACATCCATAGTCCCACCTTCTCAGGAGACTGAGGCAGGAGGATTACCTGAATTCAGGAGGTTGACGATGCAGTGAGTCATGACTTTGCCACCGCACTGGAGCCTGGGTGACAGAGTGAGAACTTGTCTCAAAAAAAAAAAATTCATTGTTCATATTTCCCCCACTTTCTACTTTTTTATATTCAGTTTATTTACCCAAATAAGGCATACATGTTACATTTGGTTGGTAGCTCTTTTAAGTCTCTTTTCATGTATAGACTATCACTCCCACATTTTTTCTTATAATCTGTCAAAGAAACTGGGGGTATTTGTTTTAGAGTTTCCCACACCGCAACTTTGCTAAATCCTAAATGTATCTTCACTATCTTCACCTTATCATTTAATATATTCCTCTGTCACCTGTATTTTATGTAAATCTATAATTACAACTAGCAATTTGATCTGATTTACGTTCAATTTTTTAGCAAGAATACTTTAAATATTTTTGTATACTTTCATCAGGAGACGCATATGTATGGTTGTCTCTCGTGTATTAGCAGTCATCAATGTGTCTAGGTTCGTTATTTTATCAGGGCTTGCAAGATGGTGAAATTGTAATTTCATCATTCCTTCTTCCTTCAACAACAATTTGATTACCATGTATAATAATCCTTAAAGCAAAGACAGGAAAATGCTTGCTTCTTTCCCTTTACCACTTTTTAGAAAAAAAAGAGTTAGTTCCCTAGCATTCTCCAAAAGTCACCAATAAGATGGTTTTAAACAATATCATAGATTCATAGATTTTGAATATATGGATGTATTTCAATCTGCCATGATCATTATTCTTATTGATTGAGCAGTAGGAGCCTCTCCCAGTTTAGTCCTGGTCCTGACATGATCCCAGTAGTCTTTGATGCTTCCTTACTTTCTGGTTTGACAAGACGTGCCAAGCTCATTCTATATTTTCTGTTTCAGATCTGGAATCAGCCATTTCTCCAACAAGTTTGTGATTGATGGTTTCCACGGGTGTCCTGCCTGCATCCCTTCCACCTGGCCAGTGGACTCACATACAGGCTACTGTGAGTGTTTGGTGCTAATGGCTCATAGCCACCCTCTCCTTCAGGGACTCCCCTAGCCTAAAGCTTCCTCACACCCCCAACCCTAGCAGCCCATAACCAATGACTGATGGAGGTGAGGGACAAAAGGCTTGCTTCAAGTTGAGACCAAGTCTAAAGTACAATTCATGTGCCAGAGTTCAATATTCAGAAGTGGAATTGTTGGCTCATATGATAATGCTATTTTTTAATTTTTGAAGACCTACCATACTGTTTTCTATAGCAGTTGAACCATTTTACATTCCTACCAAGAGTGCACAAGGGTGTGTAAACTTAATTTTAACACCATATTAGCTTAGGTATCTGCTTTGGTTTGAATGTTGCATCCCACTCAAAATTCATGTGTTGAAATTTAATCCCCAATGTGACAGTATTAAGAGGAGGGGCTCTTTGGAAGTGATTAAGTCATGGGGGTTCACCGTCATGAATGGGTTAATGCCACTACAGCAAAAAAGGCTTCAAAGAGCTCCCTTGCTCTCTCTTGCTGTCTTTGCCTTCTGCCTTCCACCAGGTGAGGATGCAGAAACAAGGTGTCATCAATGAGGAACGACACCTCACCAAATACCAAACCTGCCTATGCCTTGGTCTTGAACTGTCTAGGTTCCAGAACAGTGAGAAAATAAATTTCTATTATTTATAAATTACCCAGTCTCAGGTATTCTGTTATAGCAACACAGATGGACTAAAACAGTATCTGATCCTCATCAATCTTAGTAATACTAAGCTGCATGTAAGAAAGGTCAATGTAGAGTAGCTAGTGGTATTCCCCAGCATCAGAGTTAATTATCTACTTTACCAATTGATAATTGAATAGGATGTGTGGAGGCTGCAGCATGGGCTTGATAGTATTAGACCAAAGTGGACTTGCCAATACATCGGTACCCTAGGGTGGCCAACACACATAATGCAGGCTGTCAGCAGACTCTCAAAGATGTAAAGCTACTCCCTGGGAATGAGTCACACTGGGATGATGAATAATCCCTCCAGTCAAATGGAATCTACATTATTCTCCCTGGAAGTTCTCACCCAATTCTCTAACCACTGTCAGAGATACAGACTAAATAAACATAGGATAAACACAGGAGACAATAGACTGCAAGGATGAGAGATGTCTGCTTCTATCAGACCTTATGAACTTAGGCCAATCACTTACTCACTGAGATTTAGTTTTGTCAAACTAGATCAATAATATATGCCATACCCAACACACAGGGTGTCTGTTCAGACTAAATGAGATCATGAATATGAGCATTCTTTGAAAGTATGAGGTGCTACTTAACTACAAAGTACTACTCCAAAGCTATAATTTTCCTGAAACATTACTGTCATTTCCAGAACTGAATTCTCCTCTCCCAAAGCACAAACTAAGTTTTGTTCAATTTCCATAGATTGATTTTTTTTTTTTTTGAATCACACTCATCAGTTCACAACTAAAATAATAAAGAGAAAGAGAGAGAGACAATATTGAGAGAAGTCAGACCCTTATCACTTACTTGGAGGTGGTTTAGAAGAGTAAAACAAAGGTGACGTTCGGAAAAATTAAGAAGTAGTCTTAGGAAAAAGGGTTCAGAGAGACAGAACCATGAGCCTAGAAAAGAAACAATTTATTGATTTTCAAGTACAATTAACTTGCTGCTAATTAGAACTACTTAATGGTAGGAGATTGTATCACTAAAAGTACTGAAGCAGAGAGGAATCTAGCATTATGAAAACTGTTAAGTCAAATAAGCTCTAAGAGTCCCTCAAGCCTTACTATTCTTTGATTCACAAAGACTGATAATGACACGGTAGCAGGTGGCTATGCTTCATCCTCTCCACAATAAGAAATGGTCTTAAATTGTAAGCCATGGGATTTAGGGCAAAAATCAAGGAGTTGTTTCAGGCAGAGATGGCTATTAAATTCCAAACAGAATTCTGAGGTAAGCTATGGCTGTGTCCTTTAAAATAAAGGAAGCTATACCCATCTTACCAGGGCATTTTAAGGATTACTCTGGTTAGAGGTGAAATAATAAACTAGACCATCTTTGAAGGGGCTTTCTTTTCAGTCCTTTGATCTATAGTTGTCCATGAAAACTTTCAAAGTATAAGTGACTATCCAAATGTTTTCTTTACGTTTCCTTGGTTTGGAGCTTAAAGAATTTTTTTTTAAGACAACAGGTTGTCATCACATACAAGAAAGACATAAAAAGAATGGCAAGAGGTCTTGCTTCAGTCAAAATACTGACCTCAAAAAAGAATCATGAATTATAAAGACATGCTTATTTTTCTCTAAGCAGAACACATGAATCCCTTTACCAAGTTAATCTTGGTTTCATGAGTTGTTTATAGAGAATAAACTGTTCATTCAATACAGTCTACCTACCTTGCACATTCCTGTGCACCTGTGCATTAATTATTCCTATACCTTACTATAATTTATTATAGCAAGCCTATAATAAATGAAAAAAAAATTTTTTTTTGAGATGGACTCTCGCTCTGTCACCAGGCTTGAGTGCAGCAGCACAATCTCAGCTCACTGCAACCTCTGCCTCCCAGGTTCAAGCGATTCTCCTACCTCAGCCTCCCAAGTAGCTGGGACTACAGGCACATGCCACCACACCCAGCTAATTTTTGTATTTTTAGTAGAGACAGGTTTCACCACGTTGGCTGGGATGGTCTCGATCTCTTGACCTCGTGATCCGCCCGCCTTGGCCTCCCAATGTGCTGGAATTACAGAAGTGAACCACTGCGCCTGGCCATAAATGAAATCTTTCATAAAATTCTATCAATTATGAACCAAAAAGGGAGGTATAGCAATGTGTAGCAAAGACTCAGTACACTGAATGGGTGTCATTCAAAAAAATTCTCTTCAGATAATTAGCAAAAGAAATTTGACTTTATTAATCAATTCATTCTCTAGAATTCCAAAGGGGAAAAGGAAACAAATGTTTCCTCTAAGAGCTTTGGATTTGCTAATTAGCCAAAGTAAGGTATGAATTCTACAGTTATGCCTTCCACAGAAGGGGAAATGTCCCGAGGTTATGCAAATAAAGCTGCCTGGTCCTACATATTTGAAAAGGAAAGGGAAAAGGAAGACCATTTTAATAATCTAAGCAGGAAAGGAACACAGAAACACCCTGCTATATTTTCAGTGAGATCAAGGATATATGCTTAATTCTTTCCTACACTGCAAAAAGTTCCCAACTACAAAGATGACAAAATCCGGTTAATGTTATTACAAATTAAAGCTATATAATGTTCTAAAATATACTGCAGCCTTACAAAAACCTAAGCTGTAATCAGAAAAACAGAAAATTTCCCCAAGACTGAAAAACAGAAACCCACAAGAGAAGGAAAAGAAGGGTAAGGTCAAGGAAGTGGTGGTTTAGTGGGGGAGAGTTCAGGGAAGGGAAAACCTAATGAGTATGCCTGGAACTTCATTTCCTGCTATTTTCTCTAGTCTCTACCTGAGTGGCCTTTTCTTAGCCTAAAATGAAGATCCTTAAATGAAAGTCAAGAGCTACCTGGACCCATCTCTGCTAAAGGCATTTATATTTCTGAGAGAAGAGTTGGAAGCTATAAGCGATCCTCAGTCCTCTTCCCAAACTCTCATCACTGGCAGACTCCAAGGCTCAGACATCAATTGTCTTCTCTTCTCTATCAAATTCATTTTCTGAATCATCCCATCTAGTCTTATAGATTTAATAACATCTATGTACAAATAATTCCCACATCTTCCATGAAATCCAGAGACAAGAATATCTAATAGATATTTCAAACTTCACATATCCAAATCAGAAATGTTTATTTCCAATCCTCAATCCAAACCTGCTTCTTCCTTTGTGCTTACCATTTCAGAAAAGAGGATCACCCAATCACCTGTGTTAGGCCCATATGTCCTCCAACTCCTCAGTCAAAACTGTCAGGCTCAAAAATACCATTGCTTGATGGTAGTGGGAGTCCAAAAGTAAGAAAACAGATGCTCATAGGCTAAGATTTTGCCAGCAGGGAGAACAAGCTGTAACTTGGGCTATAACCTGGGAACACTAGCAATTTTTAATTAGACTTTTTCAGCTCAGTGAGAAAGTCTCAGAAATTCTAAGTCACCAGGAAATGCAGGCAATGCTGTTGCAGTGTGCCAAAAACTGGAATCAGTGAAATGTAACAGGAATAGAGTCATTATGTTTGATTATTTCCTAATGCTCTAAAACTGTTATTTCCCCATACCCACCCCCAATCTCAAACACATAAATACTTCTTGGGCCTGAACGTTGTACATTAACAGGTTCATGTGAGCAGGCAGTAGGGCCTTGCTACCTCCTAGGTGCTCTGACACAGAAAGAGGGGGCCAATAAAATGATGGCAAAAACGATGTCTGAGGTTTACCAATGGTTTTCAATACCATTTTTAAGATACGTTCTAATTGATGTAACAGTTTAAAAACACAAAGATTTCATCTATATCTACCATCTACACAGTTAGAAGAATGAGACTCAAAGTAATTAAAATACTTCAGGAAGGCTGACAAGGATAAATGTCTAGCACTAGAATTGTGATCATGGGGAATTCTCTATTCCTTATTCAAAAACTGCTCAAGCCAAGAGTGCCTAGGTTTAAATGTTAACTCCATTATCTGCCAGCTGTATGACCTTGACACGTTTCCTCCCTGGAAAGTGAGCGCCAACCCCAGAGAATTGCTGAGAAGATAAAATGAGAGAAAAATGGAGAATAGTGCAGAGAACAATGCCCGTGTATTGCCAATGAGGTAAACATGCAGTAATGCAAGAGTTCTTGTTATGATGATGATGATGTTTAAAAATCCTGGGTTTCAGAAACAAAACAAAATGTTTTGTAATGTGAAAATACTAAGGAATAAATGGAGATCTGGATCTAATTATCTTTTCTGTTTCAAAGTGATAAAAAATTTCCTAAGCATCCTAGTGACACATCTTAATATACATTATAAATCCAAATACATATGTACTGAGAGGAAATCAGGATAAATTTTTAGTTTATTCACTTTCAGAAACATCTAAAACAAGGAGTAAAATAAAAAATCTAGATATTATTAAGTTTTTATTAGTGATCCCCATTACAAATTCTTACAGGTATATTTGCGTATAGCTTACAAATTCAGAATAAGTAAATAGGTTAAAACAGCTAAGAATGCTAAACTATTTACATTTCATGTAACACTTCAAGAGGATGGTCTGACTGAAAGTAGCTAAAACTGCACAGTCACGCTTTCTGACTCATCTCCTTTGCAGTTACTTCTGTTTTCAGTCTTTCTCACTCATGGGCATATTTCTTATTTAGATTGCCACTAGAAATGCCTGGAGTGCTTCATATAAAGTCATTCAAGTAATCCTGAATCACCATAACCGATTTATTTTTACTCCGTCTCCAAGCTATAATCAGAGTTGCTTTCATGGCAGCACGTCGTAACACTGATTTTCTCCAAATGTGTTTAAGTTTAGAAAAGACACAGGCTTTGGATGCATGTTGAATAGGGTGGCTCTAGCAGGCACTACTGGCTGCACCTAACCAAATCCAGAAGAGGACACAAAGCCTCAGTTCAAGTTCATGTATGGCATTAAAAGCAGGGAAATGTCAGCAGAGGCCATAAGGTTCTAGAAGCCTGCATAGGAATCGTGTGAGACAAGGAGCCAACAGCCTTCTCACTACCAACTCTGACAACGTTCAGTCTCTCAGACAACTGACAGGAGATGCAGTAAGATGCCCTGAAGAACTCTCCCAGCTGGATGTGGTGGCTCATGCCTGTAATCCCAGCACTTTGGGAGGCCAAGGTGTTCTCTTGAGCCCAGGAGTTCAAGACCACCCAGGGCCACACAGACAGACTCCATCTCTACAGAAAAAGTTAAAATTAGCCAGGCATGCTGGCACATGCCTGTAGTCCAAGCTACTCAGCAGGCTTAGATGGGAAGGTTGAGCCCAAGAGGTTGAGGCTGCAGTGAGCCATAATTGCGCGACTGCACTCCAGCCTGGGCGACAGAGCAAAACTCTGTCTCAAAAAAAAAAAAAAACACGCTCGTTGGTGGAGCTTGCAGTGAGCCGAGATTGTGCCACTGCACTCCAGCTTGGGCAAGAGTGAGACTCCGTTTCAAAAAAACAAAAAAAAAAAACCTCTCCTCAAAATGGTTTTTTGCTCAAGCAACTGAGTAGTCTCCACGGCTATTTGCTGCCCTCTCATCTCCCTCTCTTCCAACAGATCCTTCAGGAAAGAGGGTGAGGCCATCCTCAGATTCCCCAACAGCAGTCATCAGCAGATGTCAGCAGAAGGCCATGGGTCAGGCCCAAATTCAGGCCCTAATCACCTCACTGCTAGACTGCTGCAGCTACCAAACTGTCCTGCTCTCCTGACGCACCCTGCACATGTTTAATCTTTCTAAAATCATGCTATGATCACACTACTCACCTATTACAGTGTCTTCAGAAGCACAGAAAAGAAAGCTTAAACCAGTGGTTGTCTGAAATGTATGTTGGCCCCTATCTATTTTTTCCAACTTTATCTTGTATTTCTCTCATATACATCCCCACATCCGGTCAGTTCTCAGCATTTTTGTTTACTCCACTTCCCAGCCCCAGCATCTGCTGCCCAGCCAATTCCTACCTTTTTTTTTTTTTTTTTTTTCAGACACTATCTTGCTCTGTCACTGAGGCTGCAGTATAGCAGCATGATCATGGCTTACTGCAGCCTGGAACTCCGGGCTCAAGCAATTCTCTCACCTCAGCCTCTCAAGTAGCTGGGACTACAGGCGTGCACCACCATGCCTGGCTAATTTGTTTTTAATTTTTTAGTAGAGATAGGGTCTTCCTATGTTGCCCAGGCTGATCTCAAACTCTTGAGCTCAAGTGATCCTCCCACCTCTGCCTCCCAATGTACTGGGATTACAGGTGTGAGCCACCACATGCGCAGCACTACCCATATTTTAAAGCCCAACTCAATCCCAACTCTTCCACAAAGTAATTATGCCCTAACCAACCTATTTAGGGGTAGAGGTCCCCTTTTGTTCTCTAAATTCTTATAATGCTTACTAATTGTACCACTCATCATCAGCTATCTTTCATATATCATTCACTCACTTAGTCGATAGTATTCACTCAGATGCCAAATGCCAAATGCCAGATGCCAGGAGATATTCTAGACCCCTTGACATGGGCCTCAAAGAATTAATGGTCTAGGGGAGGAGGAAAAAAAGGAAGAAACTACTATTTATTGTATATTCTACGCAGGTCATCACCATGAAATCTCTTTCCATTTGTCAACTCAGTTCATCCTCACCACTCTACAGTAGCTATTGTTATCACTTTATTTTTTATTTTTCCAGAAGTTATTGGGGTACAGGTGGTATTTGGTTACATGAGTAAATTCTTTAGTGGTGATTTGTGAGATTTTGGTGCACCCATCACCCAAGCAGTATACACTGCACCACACTGTTGTCTTTTATCCCTCGCCCCCCTCATACTCTTCCCCCCAAGTCCCCACAGTCCATTGTACCATTCTTATGACTTTGCGTCCTCATAGCTTAGCTCCCACATGTCAGTGAGAACATATGATGTTTGGTTTTCCATTCCTGAGTTACTTCACTTAGAATAACAGTCTCCAATCTTATCCAGGTCACTGCAAATGCTGTTAATTCATTCCTTTTTATGGCTGAGTAGTATCCCATCATATATACACACCACAGTTTCTTTATCCACTCGTTGATTGATGGGCATTTGGGTTGGTCCCACGATTTTGCAATTGTGAATTGTGCTGCTACAAACATGCGTGTACAAGTATCTTTTTTGTATAATGACTTCTTTTCCTCAGGGTAGATACCCAGTAGTGGGATTGCTGGATCAAATGGTAGTCTTACTTTTACTTCTTTAAGAAATCTCCACACTGTTTTCCATAGTGGCTGATATCAGTTGGCTGTGTCCCTACCCAAATTTCAACTTGAATTGTAGCTTCCAGAATTCCTGTGTGTTGTGGGAGGGACCCAGCAAGAGGTAATTGAATCATGGGGGTCGGTCTTTCCCATGCTATTCTCATGATAGTGAATAAGTCTCATGAGATCTGATAGGTTTATCAGGGGATTCTGCTTTTGCTTCCTCCTCATTTTCTCTTGCCACCACCATTTAAGAAGCACCTTTCACCTCTCACCACGATTCTGAGGCCTCCCCAGCCATGGGGAACTGTAAGTCAAATGAAATCTCTTTTTCTTCCCAGTCTCAGGTATGTCTTCATCAGCAGCATGAAAACAGACTAATACAGTGACTGTACTAGTTTACATTCCCACCAGCAGTGTAAAAGTGTTCCCTGATCACTGCATCCACACCAACATCTACTGTTTTTTGACATTTTGATTATGGCCATTCTTGCAGGAGTAAGGTAGTATCACCTTGTGGTTTTGATTTGCATTTCCCTGATCATTAGTGATGTTGAACATTTTTTTTTTTTTTTTTTTTTTTTGAGACGGAGTCTCGGTCTGTCCCCCAGGCTGGAGCGCAGTGGCCGGATCTCAGCTCACTGCAAGCTCCACCTCCCGGGTTCACGCCATTCTCCGGCCTCAGCCTCCCGAGTAGCTGGGACTACAGGCGCCCGCCACCTCGCCCGGCTAGTTTTTTGTATTTCTTAATAGAGACGGGGTTTCACCGTGTTAGCCAGGATGGTCTCGATCTCCTGACCTCGTGATCCGCCCGTCTCGGCCTCCCAAAGTGCTGGGATTACAGGCTTGAGCCACCGCGCCCGGCCAACATTTTTTCATATGTTTGTTGGCCATTTGTGTATCATCTTCTTTTGAGAATTGTCAATTATTCATGTCCTCAGCCCACTTTTTGATGGGATTGTTTCTCCGTTTTTTTCTTACTGATTTGTTTGAGTTTGTTGTAGATTCTGGATATTAATCCTTTGTCAGATGTATAGATTGTGAAGATTTTCTCCCACTCTGTGGGTTGTCTGTTTACTCTGCTGACTGTTCCTTTTGCTGTGCAAAAGCTCTTTAGTTTAATTAAGCCCCAACTATTTATCTTTGTTTTTATTGCATTTGCTTTTGGGTTCTCAGTCATAAAATCCTTGCCAAAGCCAATGTTTAA
This sequence comes from Theropithecus gelada, assembly GCF_003255815.1. Taxonomy (NCBI): domain Eukaryota; kingdom Metazoa; phylum Chordata; class Mammalia; order Primates; family Cercopithecidae; genus Theropithecus; species Theropithecus gelada. The sequence continues at coordinate 59,038,998 of NC_037671.1, forward strand.
TAGAGTTTTTCCAATGTTATCTTCTAGAATTTTTATACTTTCAGGTCTTAGATTTAAGTCCTTAATCCATCTTGAGTTGATTTTTGTACAAGGATCCAGTTTCATTATCCTACATGTGGCTAGCCCAACCTTTTCCATTTGTTGAGAAGGGTGTCCTTTCCCTTGTTATCACTTTATGAAAAGGAAACTGATTCTCAGAGAATTGAAATACCTTGGCAAAGGATATCATTTTTTTTTGTTTTGTTTTTTGTTTTTTTGTTGTTGTTGTTTCTTTTTTTTGAGATGTAGTCTTGCTCTATAGCCAAGGCTGAAGTGCAATGGCATGATCTCGGCTCCCTGCAACCTTCACCTCCCCGTTCAAGCAATTCTCCTGCCTCAGCCTCCTGAGTAGCTGGGATTACAGGCATGTGCCAGCACACCTAATATTTTTATATTTTTAGTAGAGATGGGGTTTTGCCATGTTGGGTAAGTTGGTCTTGAACTTCTGGCCTCAAGTGTTTTGCCCACCTCAGTTTCCCAAAGTGCTGGGATTATAGGAGTGAGCCACCACACTTGGCCACCAGGTAGGTATGTTTTTATTCTCTGCTGTCCCTGTCACCCTCTCAGATTATCTGTCCATCTCTTCCTTGCTCAGTCCCTGGGAGACTGATGGCTGTGATCTACATCATCCAAGTTCCTTTGCCCTCTGGCTTCTAGGTAGGTTGGTTCAAAAAGAGGTACCACTGGGAGCAGGAGCTAAGAAAGCAGTATATTTATTTGCCCTGCTCCCTCCTGACTCACTAGGTTCTGGCAGTAGCTGCATCCCTCAGGTACCGGCCTTGTGGAAGGGCTCTTCCATTGCTCCAGCTCTTCCTACCAGGATCCATTAAGACCGCTGCCCTCTGCTACCCCTTAGACCAGGAGTTGAAGATAAATAGACTCTACCTAAAGGCTGATGAAGCAGCTTAGCCCTGCCCACATTTCTGTAAATACTCCCTTCATTAAGCTCTTTTCAGTTAAATCCTCTTAGTGTGCTGTTTCCTGCAGATACACAGAGAAGGATTTGAACTCACGTGGGTCTTACCGCAGAGACCTCTTTTTTTTTTTTTTTTTTTTTTTTGCTGAGGTAATTGCTATGTTGGAGGTTTGTACTGAGTGCTGAGGATCAAAACTAAGGGCACCTTACTCTGATAGGAAGGATGAGAAAAGACTTCACCTGACCCATCCAAGCATGAGTCAGTCTCAAAAGGCGAACTGAAGTTTACCAGGCAAACAAAGAATGAGGATAAATGTTCAAGGGCAAAGTAGACAGTAAGGTTCAAAGTCACAGAGGCATAAAGACTATGTCTTATTAACCAAGGCAGTTACGTAGAGGGCTTGTGAGAGAATAATGATGGTTGAGAGTTTCTAAACTTTAATGATAATCACTTACTTCTCAATCCTGATCCACATGGGGAGATTAGAAGAAGCAAAGAACTAGCTAGACTCTGAGCAAGAGAAATAATTCACCTATTCCCTACCTTCAACTGATCCCTATTACAGAAAATAAGTTCAAATATTTAGCACAATACACAAGCCCTTTCTAATCTGGCCTCTACCCAACCCACCAGTCTCATCTGCCAGCACCACCTCAAGCTGTTCACTGAGAATGCCATACCCTCCCACATCTCTGCACTTTTGTATATGTTTTTCTCATGCAGGAGATACCTACTGCTACTTTGTACTTGGTAAATTCCTCCTTATCTCTCAGGACTCATCTCAGGTGTCTGCTTATCTGTAAATATTTCCGGAGATCCAAGATGATTCCATAATGCCTTGTGTATAACTCTAGAACAGTACTTTCAAAGCACAGAACATGCATTATAATTACTTGTTTTCATGTCTGTCGATTGACTCGACTGTGATTTCCTAGCGACCAGGTACTACAGGAAGGTAACAGATGGTAGAGGTTCATGCTTGGGTTCTGGAGGCAAGCCACCCAGATCCAAATTCTAAACTGTACCCCAAACAACTAGGTAACCTGAAGCAAGTTATGTATCCTCTCTGGGGCTCAGTTTCATTATCCATAAAATAGGAATCATAACATCTGCCTCATAGAATTGTTAAATGAGTGACATAAAATAAGGCCTGTTACACACTAAGCCCTCAGGAACTGTTAGTTAACATATATTTGTATGTCCCTTATTTTCTGTATAAAATGCATGTTTGTTGAATGAATAAATTTTCCTACCATTTCGTATTTCTCTGCATAGATACCAAATTCTACTTACCCTTTGTTTTATTGACTCATGAAAAATAAACCCTCATTCTAAATATGTACTTTTTTCCACTTGGTTATGATAAACAGATCCTTTTCTGTAAAGGAATTTAACTTCCTTCCATTGTTGTTGGCCTGGTTACTGAGTCAGACATTTTCTTGGCCTTCTCAAAGTCTCCACATGTGCCTGCCCCACAGTTACCCCCACAGAAGAGCAGTTCTGTTTCAATAATTTACAAAGACATTTTCAAGTCAAATCTTGATGGCTCCCCTATGTTGGCACAAGAAACAACAGGCTCCCCACAGCATAGAGATGAACCACAGATACTTTTTTCTAATGCCAAAGCAACATAAAATTATTGCAGTCATAAAATAACTTTACGAGTTTTAAAATGGCATTTTCAGGCCCCAGCCTTGGTAAAAAGCCCATGAGCCAGAACCAAGGAAAGAAAAATCAGAGCCCATAGAACAATGTGCTCAGGATGTGAGAAGGAGATGAAGACCAGCTCCCAGTTGAGCCCTGAGTTTCTGAGGAAAGGTAAGGTTGTGGCCAACAGAAGCACAGGGCACCAGGTTACAAAGGGATAATGGTGCTGCCTTATAACAATATAAAGGCCACACCTGAGAAAGCCAGGACACTTACAGAGTTACCCTGGGCTGAGTGCAGAGGGATGCACAGGCCTCACTGGCTCAAGAGCCTCCAGGAGGAGTTTAGCCATTGCTACTGCCCAAGACTCCAGCCCCACCTTCCTTCACTGCTTCTCCTATCCTGACACTGGTTTTGTTGTCATCCTCTTCACCAATTCTCTCATTACCACACCTAGATTTGTTGACTCTATGTCCCCATCCTCATTCTAGATCCCCAGCTTCAGGAGGGCTGGGAATTCACCAGCTTTCATATCAGCTGCCTGACAGTGACTAACTCTTGCTTCTTTGTCAGCTATCTATCCACCCTAGAACATTCTAGGAAACCATATTCCTTGCTGGAACTCATGTGAGTACACTGCCACTTGTTGGGAATAACAACAACCTAATTATTCAAAGTTAATCTGATAATGTTTTTAAACTAAAAGAACCACCACATGATTTGACAGTGAATTTAATATTTTTATAAAAGACAGTTCTCTACTTACAGGCCTCCTGATTGAAGCACCTTGAACAGAGTGATAAAATTCTGGCTGGACTCGGCTGCTCTTCTTGATTCTTCGTTTCCTCACTGAAGTTTCTTGCTCACTCTGATGGTGAACTTCCACCACGGGCTTCACTTCTTCCAGACGGGCAGCTGCGGCTGCTGCAACTCGTCTTCTAATATGCCGAGGGCTTGCTCTGAATCCCTGTGGCAGAAAACACAACCAAGCAAATCCAGATTTGTATTGAGTTAGTTTGGAAGTTCCCCAGGGCTAGTTATACAAAAAGCTCCGAAAGTCACTATGTTCAGTGAGATCATGTGCACCCCCAAAGTAAGCATGGAGGAGGCTCAACATGCAAGTAAGTTTTCCCCACAAGTGTTCTTTAAAGCACCCCAGTATTTCAGGGTCCAGAGTTATTCTACATTAAGAAACGTTCTTAATTGAGTAAAGTCAGTCCAAAAAAAAAAGGAGGGAAAGAAAGCAGGTGGGCATACTGCTTGACTGAAGCATCAGGGAGACTGTGAGTGAAGAAGAGTATTTCCACTTTGGCCTGAAGTAGAGTGTAGAGAGCGGGACAGGGTATCATTCCAGGGTAAAGTGCAACTTTACATTCCTGAGAGAGACTCTTTCTGAGGAAGGAAAGAGCAGGAATGCAAAGCATCACTACAACACACCACAAAGTGAGGGTTCCAAACTCAAATGGGGGCAATGAGGCAGAACAAAGGTATGGGTTTGGGTGTCAGATGGGCCTGGGTCCAAATGCTGACTTCTTAATTATAGCTATACAATGTATTAAATAATTCTGAGTCCAACTGTTCCAACCTACAAAATGTATAACATTCTACTCACAGGGCTTTTAAGTTTTAAATAACATAAATATAAGTAAAATTCCAGCTGGGCGCAGTGGCTCATGCCTGTAATTCCAGCACTTTGGGAGGCCAAGGTGGGTGGATCACCTGAGGTCAGGAGTTCAAGACCAGCCTGGCCAACATGGCAAAACCCTGTCTCTACTAAAAATAAAAAAATTAGCTGGGCATGGTGGCAGGTGCCTGTAATCCCAGCTACTCAGGAGGCTGAGGCAGGAGAACTGCTTGAACCTGGGAGGCAGAGATTGCAGTGAGCCAAGATCACGCCACTGCACTCCAGCCCAGGTGACAGAGTGAGACTCCATCTAAAAAATAAAATTGTGTGTGTGTGTGTGTGTGTGTGTGTGTGTGTGTGTGTGTAAAATTCCAAGCATGGTATCTGACACATAGGAAGTACTTAATAAAATTATCATTTTCCTCTTCTTTTAGAGCAAGATGAGTATAAGGACAACTCAGACTATGGAAACATGTCAGCTAAGTCATATTATGCAGCTGAGAACATGCAATTTTGGAAAATATCAATAATTACATAAAATAGTCTTGGTCCTCATGGCTTACAATTTACTGGAGAGCAGAAGGAGAAATCTAACACAGAGTTCAAAAACACAGGGGAATGTGTAACGAAGGGTTAAAGTAGTAGACTCTCAGTGCTAGCAGATCTCAGAGAAGGAAATCAATGAATGAAGCTGAGAATAGTTACATTTGGCTTAGTTGAGTCAGTGGCATTTGAAGAATGAATTGAATTCATATTGAACGCAAAGGAAACAACATAAATGAATGAATAATAGATGATAGACAGATGAGTGAAGTATTTACAACAATAAGAAACGTTATTTGCTAACGTGCTGGAATGAGGGTACAAGCTAAATATGGTGGGAAACTAGTGAGAGATAAACAGTAAATGATCCAAGAAGGGCTTCTTTGAGTTTGTGTGTCTTCTGAATTTTTAAAGATGTATAAAAGGCTTAAAGTTTGCAGTAAATGCATAAAAAATGAGGAGTAAGAATTTCAAAGGGATAAGCAGTATGAGAAAAGGTGTAATAATGGTTCTGTGGGATTCTGAAAGGTTAATGTATACAGTGGGATTCTCACTGAGGGAGCCGAAAGATGGGCTACTGTCCAATTATGGAGAGCCTGCATACCAGGCTGAAGGATATGAAGGAGAGAATTGAAAAAAAGGAAGGGATTACCCACAGAGCCAAAAGTAGCAATGAGGTCAACAGAAATCGGTAAGGAGAAAATGCAAATGGATTTGGCAAAACCAAGGTCATTGTTTGGGCTCTCCTAATCCATCCCCAAATACATTAGACTTGTTCCCATCCCGCCCCTGTGTGCAAGCTCAGCTGGTCCTCTTCAACCCAAAATAGTCCCAGAACATCCCCACCACTCCCACGTAACTCAGGAGGTACTACAGCAGCTGCTGGAGAAGAGGATTAAGGAGAAGAGGGAACTGGGCCAAATGCTGAACCAAATTCTAGGGCAGTTTAGACCACACACATCAAAACCAACAACCATACAGGCTGCTTTTTACGCAGCTTCCTGGACATTCTCCATCCACCCACCCGCCCCCTCCACCCTCTACACACACACATTTTTTCTCTCTCTCTCCTTCTGAATCTCATTTTTTAACAAGCTTCTCTGGTAATTATTCTATACTTTGAAGACTAAGAACCTCTAGGAACCAGAATTTAGTTTGACCACTAGATGGCATTATCTCCCACAGCCCTTGCATTCTCTCTAATTCAGAAATTTGGTGTTCTGGCCGAATGAACAAAATATTTGATGATATAGTAGGTTCTGTAATAGTGGAGTAAGTTGAGTACATTTCTTTGGTAAGAATGTAGATTCTCTTATGAATAATAAGCAACCAGATTTTGCTTAACTGGTATTATTACCAATAGTCCTCAGTGGCCCACAAATTCTAGAAACACTTAGGGAGAAAAACTGCATAAAACTTCGCTAAAGTAACCAAACGACAGAGATTAAAACATGTTGGCACAGCCATTCTGCAAAACAATAACTCAGTGAATTCATATCCCTGTATCTACCCCAGAGAAATTCTACCAAGCGTGCCCAGGAAGATATTCAATGCAGAATTATTTATGATATTAAAAAAATTTTTGAGACAGAATCTTGCTCTGTCACCCAGGTTGGAGTGCAGTGGCGCAATCTCAGCTCACTGCAACCTCCGTCTCCTGGGTTCAAGTGATTCTCCTGCCTCAGCCTCCTGAGTAGCTGGGATTACAGGCATGAGCCACTACTCCCGGCTAATTTTTGTATTTTTAGTAGAGATAGGGTTTTACCATGTTGGCCAGGCTGCTCTCAAACTCCTGACCTCATGATCTGCCCAGCTCAGCCTCCCAAAGTGCTGGGATTACAGGTGTGAGCCATCATACCTGGCAAAAAAAATTTAAACCACTTAAATCAGTCTTTCCTAAACTTTAGGCATCTTCATTCCACCTTAACATTTTTTTTCCAGATCTGAGCACTGCCTCAGTGATTTCTGTTATACCCAAATTTACTTGTACTATTTAAAAATAACTTTTTATAAGCACTGTAGTATACTACACAGACTTTGCAGCCACTATCTGAGTTCTAATACTGCCTTTGTCACTTCCTAGTTGTGTGATCTTGAATAGTTACTTAATGATTTCCTCACCTGTAAAATAAGGATTAAAATAGTAATTCATAGGATTGCTGAAAAGAATAAACTAATGTAGGTAAAGTACTTCAAAGAGTGCCTGGCACGTAGTAGTACATAAGCATTCACTATAATTACCATGTATATTACTTGTGTGAATAAAATATATTCTTGAACACAATAGTGTATTATTCATACTATCTAAAAAAGAAATCAGATGGAAATAGGAAAATGAGTCACACTGCTGGTATGCCTTGAAGACAGACACATGTGAGGTACTGATCATTAGGAGAGTTCTTTGTTACTCTCCAGTGAGTCGAACTACCTGGGCTCAAATATAATACCAGCTCTATTACTTACTAGGCGTGTGATCTTGGTTAAATTACTTCTCTGTGCCTTGCTTGTTTTTTAATTTGTCAAATGCATATAACAATACCTCTCTCATAGAGTAATGGTGGTGTTTAAATGAGATAATCCACATTACGTACTCAGAACAGTACACAGCATATAAAAAAATACTTAATACATTATCATCGTTATTATTACTGCTTCACTTTCTGGATCTTGCAGCAGCAATTTACACATCAGCAGTGCACAGCTATGATTACAAACACTATAAACAACGATGAGCATTCACCTTTATTTCTCTAAATAACTGCAAAGAATTACAGCTCCTTGATTTTTGACACTTTCTTGTCCTAAGTAATAATAAAAAAAAAAGTCTTTTAACGGAGGAAATTTTAGCTTGAAACAGTAGGTGGCGCTATAAGTTCTTCCAGGTGTTAATGAGTTACTTTTTTTTTTTTTTTTTTTTTTTTTTGAGAGGGAGTCTAGCTCTGTCACCAGCCTGGAGTGCAGTGGCGCAATCTTGGCTCACTGCAACCTCCACCCCCTGGAGTCAAGTGATTCTTCTGCCTCAGCCTCCCAAATAGCTGGGATTACAAGCATGTGCCACCACGCCCAGCTAATTTTTGTATTTTTAGTAGAGATGGGGTTTCACCATATTGGCCAGTATGGTCTCGATCTCCTGACCTCGTGATCTGCCCACCTCAGCCTCCCAAAGTGCTGGGATTACAGGTGTGAGCCACCACGCCCGGCCAATAAGAGTTACTCTTTAACCATTAGGTGATGGACACTTGGAAGCCTGTCAGTAGTGCACTTCTATCATTTTTAGGCCACCCCAAATTATCAGCACCTTTTGGATAATCATTTTCCAAGATGTGCGGTCATGTGTGTGTGTGTGTGTGGTGTGTATGTGCATGTGTGAGGAACATTTATCATGAGATCTCTCTTCAATCTTTAAGTGCACAATACAGTATTGTTAACTCTAGGTACAATGTTATATAGCAGATCCTTAGAACTCATTCAGCTGGCATAACTGAAACTTTATACCCATTGAACAGCAACTTCCTATCTCTTCTTCCCTCCAGCCCCTGGCAACTACCATTCTACTCTTGCATTATATTAATTCGACTAATTTAGATACATTATATAAGTGAAATCATGCAGTATTTGTCTTTCTGTGACTGAGTTATTACACTTAACATAATGTTCTCCAGGTTCATCCATACTATTGCATATGCCAGGATTTCCTTCACTTTGCAAGGCTGAGTACTATTCCATTGTACGCATATATTGCATTTTCTTTTTCTCTACTTTTTTTTTTTTTTTCTTTTAGACAGAGTCTTGCTTTGTCACCCAAGCAGGAGTGCAATGGCACAATCTCTGCTCACTGCAACCTCCACCTCCTGGGCTCAAGCAATTCTCCTGCCTCAGCCTCCCGAGTAGCTGGGATTACAGGTACACACCACCACATCCAGCTAATTTTTACATTTTTAGTAGAGATGGGGTTTCACCTTGTTGCCCAGGCTGGTCTTGAACTCCTGACCTCAGGTGATCCACCCGCCTCGGCCTCCCAAAGTGCTGGGATTACAGGCGTGAGCCACCACGCCCAGCCTATATTGCATTTTCTTTATCCACTCATCTCTCCACAGACATTTAGATTGTTTCCATACCTTGGTTACTGAGAAAAATGCTGCAATGAACTTAGGAGCATGTATAACTTTTCAAAATCCTGATTTCAACCCCTTTGTACATATAGCCAGAAGTGCGATTGTTGGATCATATGGTAATTCTAGTTTTAACTTTTTGAGAAACCACCATACTGTTTTGCATAGCGGCTACACCAGTTTACATTCCCACCTACAGTGTACAAGGGTTCCAATTTCTCCGTAGCCTTCTGATACCAGAGTTAAGAAGAAATTACTAGGCAGATAGTAAGGGTACAAAAGTCCTCAGTCAGGTTTTCCTTTTAATGAAAAGCAGCCCAAAATCATTTTCTAACAAAGAACAGCCTGTAAAGTCGAGCTGCAGACATAGACAAGCAAGCTTAGAGCTTTCACAGGTGGATGCCCGCAGGAAAGAACTACCTGGGACTAGACGTGTTCAAGATGGCTCCATCTTCCCTTCTCTGCCAGCCACATGTACAGTAAGGAGAAGACAAAATGGCACTGGCCAAGGGAAGAGTTCATTAGCATAATAATATTAGGGTAGGGTAACCAGCCCTCCAGGCCCGCTATGTAGATGTTACACCTGATCAAACCAGTCTGTGAGCCCTACAAAAATCAAATACCACCTCCTCAAGCCAGACTATAAAATTCGGGGCATCCACTGCCTGCCAGCCTTTTCCTCTCAGAACTCCCCTTCTCTCTCACTAGAGAGGGATGTTTTTCTTTCTCTTTCTTTTGCCTATTAAACCTCTGCCCCTAAACTCCTCAAGTGTGTCCCTGTCCTAAATTTTCTTGGTGCAAGACAACAAACTCCAGGTATTTACCCCAGATAATGTAGCCGCTTCATTTCCTCATCAACACTTTTTATCTTCTGGCTTATTAATGACAACCATCCTAACAGATGTGAGGTGATATCTCACTGTAACTTTTATTTTTTATTTCCCGATGATGAGTAATGTCTTGATACATAGTTACATCAAGATGCTCCAGAGCCCACTCTAGATCTTCTCGCTCAATAACCCAGTACATTTCATGGGTAGGCCCATGGCCAAGACCCAGTGAATGCAAGTTTCTCTGCTTGGACTGTGAATATTATATGGAGGCAGGTAAAGACTGAAAAAAATCAGTAGGAGTTCATTAGTTCCAATGGCTACACCAAAGACCTTCTGAAGCTGCCTGGTTTTGTTTGTTCTAACCAGACATTTGGTCTTGATTGTGAGTTCCATGATCTAGGTGTATTAAATTCTCTATTGGCTTAAATCAGACAGTCAGGTCCTGTTATCTACAAACAAAAATCTCTAATGCATACACTTTCTGTTAAAACTTGCAGGTGGTTAGCTATTTTCCTTGGAGGTCGAATACTCAGACAACCAGGCTGTTTGACTGTGTATGTGTAGATGGGCATAAAAAGGGATGAAATATTAATAGCAATAATTTACTAAGCGCCACTTATGCACTAAGCCTATATATGCCCTGAAGAAACAAGCAAACAGGCTTTTCAGGGTTAAGTAATCTGCTTAAAGGTAAAAAGTTGCAATTAGAAAAGCCCAGATTAGAACCCAGGTTTATCTAACTCCAACCAGTGCCCTTCAACACTCTGCTCTTATGTAAAGAGATTATAAGGCAGTAATGCATTTAGAATTAATCTTCTACATGTATCCACATGACTGGAAGTGCTCAGGAATACATGTTGACTGATTAAAACAAGAAAAGATCTATTAACAATTTAGATGAATGAGGCAGAAATTGAGAAAAAAATATTTTCGGGTAAGTATTATTGTTTTATAAGGTCAAACTACTGTCAAGTTTACTGATTACACATCTGAAAAGATGGAAAATTAACACACTGACCCACTGAGCATTAATATAGAATTACTTTTCAGCCTGGGCAACATGGTCAAACTCCGTCTCCACCAGCCGGGCGTGGTGGCACGCACCTATAATCCCAGCTATTTGGAAGGCTGAGGCACAAGAATTGCTTGAGCCCAGGGGCAGAGGTTGCAGTGAGCCAAGATTGCGCCACTACACTCCAGCCTGGGAGACAGAGTGAGACTTTGTCAAAACAAAAAAAGAAAATACATATATATATGTGTGTATATATATACACACACACACATATGTATATATATGTTACTTTTGTGTTATGGAAGATATAAATTTTACCATATGTAAATATTATAAAGCTCAATAAGCTGCTGCTTATAAAATCTATAATGCTCCATTAAAAAATCAAATGATTCCCCTCATCCCAGGCTAGAAATAAAGTGTACAGTAGAAGCTCTTTGATCCATGGATACAATTTGAGGGAGATGAAGAGGGCAGTCCATGAACTTGTATGCAGAAAAAAATATTCCTTGATTTTCAATAACTTATAATTGAAATTTAAAACATGGCTCAATTATGAATGTAGGCCATAAACCTGGTATCATTAACAGTACCTGTGACTTTTGCCACCAAAAGTCATCATAGATTTAAATATTAAGTTGTAGTGGCTGCAGATCTCTTGAAATACTGTTTATACTTGTTACTTCAAAATCACAGTAGTTAGTAAATGTGCCACTGTCAGAGGCATTTGAACCAGAGCAACTCCACCTTAAATAGGAGCTAGGTAAAATGAGGCTGAGACCTACTGGGCTGCATTCCCAGACGGTTAAGGCATTCTAAGTCACAGGATGACACAGGAGGTCAGCACAAGATACAAGATACGGGTCATAAAGGCCTTCCTGATAAAACAGGTTGCAACAAAGAAGCTGGCTAAAACCCACCAAAACCAAGATGGCAATAAGAGTGACCTATGATCATCCTCACTGCTACACTCCCCCTACGGCCATGACAATTTACAGATCCCATGGCAAGGTCAGGAAGTTACCCTATACGGTCTAAAAGGGGGATGCATGAATAATCCACCCCTTGTTTAGCATCTAATCAAGAAATAAGCATTATAATGTGTAACCAGTAGTCCTCAGGGCTGCCCTGTCTATGGGGTAGCCATTCTTTTATTCCTTTACTTTCTTAATAAACTTACTTTCATTTTACTCTACGGACTTGCCCTGAATTCCTTCTTGTGGGAGATCCAAGAACCTTCTCTGGGGGGTCTCAATTAGGACTCCTTTCCTGTAACACCACTAGATCTTGTTATTCAATGCATTAATTAAAAAGTACCTATACTGCTGTCAAAAATATTTCTAATAACTTACATTTCAATGTAATTGGTTTCTTTTATAATTCTGTCTTTTAACCATGTTTGCCTTTTTTTTTCTTGGTCACAAGCTAGGTTACATTTCCCAGCCTCCCTGGCAGTTAGATAAGGCCATGTGACTGAGCTCTAGCCAGTGAAATGTGTATATATGTAAGCCATTTCTGGACCTAGCATATAAACACTTCCCACAGCCAATTCTCCATGCTCTTCTCCTCTTTTGGCCGGCATGACCTTTGAAGCAACCTTGAAAGTCACACAATGAAGATGACAGTGCGTCCATCAGCCCAAGTCCCTGAATAACTACAGGAAAGAGGCCACTCTACCAACCTGTTTACCCACATCTGCACCTTTAAATAAACAACAAATACATTTGTATTTTGTTTGAGCCAATGAGTGTATATTTGCTATAGGAGTTTGCACTACCCTGACTCACTGGTTCTCAAACTTCATCAAGCATCAGAACGACCTTGAAGGCTCGTTAAAACACAGACTCCTGGACCACACCCTCGGAGTTTCTGATTCAGTAAGTCTGGGATAGGGCTAAGAATCTGCATTCCTGATAAATCCTCCAGTGATGCTGATGCCACCATCATGTGAGTACAGTCTGAGAAACCAAAGGTCCTGTCCCTTACTGTGTGGTGAGTGAGTAGTTTTGGTCATAATAATACTGTATCCCATTGTGCTATATGCAGGGGGACCCTCAGGATTAGAGCAATTTAGCTGTTTGTTGTTTTAATAACCCTACATTAAAAGATTTGTCCTGGAAGCCACTTTGTCAGCGGGGGGGGGGGGGGGGGAAATAATGTATCTAGAAGATACCTTTCTGTTTTCAGAGAGAATGTATTCCCTGGCAAGTAAAAGTGGGGCAAAATATTACCTTTTTAAAATCTTTTCTAATAACTAGTCATTGTTTGGTATAGAACATTGGTCCCTGGAGGTATGATGACAACAAATAGTCTGTTTTGGAAAAGTCTAAGGAACTGCACATTTCTTTTTATTTATTATTTTATAGAGATGAGGTCTCACTCGGTTGCCCAGGCTAGAGAACAGTTGTGTGATCATAGCTCACTGTAGCCTAGAGCTCCTGGGCTCAAGAGATCCCCCTTCTTCAGACTCCTGAGCAGCTGGGAATACTGGTATGCATCACTACATCCACTTAATATTTTAAAGAGACAAGGTCTCACATGTTGCCCAGGCTGGTCTCAAACTTATGGCCTCAAGAAATCCTCCCACCTGAGCCTCCCAAAGTGCTGGAATTACAGGCATGAGTAACTGTGCCTAGCTGAATTGTACATTAATTTAATTTAATTTTATTTATTTATTCATTTTGAGATGCAGTCTCACTCCATCACCCAGGCTGGAGTGCAGTGGCATGCTATCAGCTCACTCCAACCTCCACCTCCTGGGTTCAAGCAATTCTCCTGCCTCAGCCTCCCAAACAGCTGGAATTACAGGCATATACCACCATGCCCGGCTAGTTTTTGTATTTTTAGTAGAGATGGGTTTTCACCATGTTGGCCAGGCTGGTCTCGAACTCCTGACCTCAAATGATCCATCCACCTCGGCCTCCCAAAGTGCTGGGATTATAAGTGTGAGCCACCGCGCTCGGCCGGTACATTTATTTTAGATAAACTTTCACAGGTTAGTAATACAGTGTTTCTTTCATATTGACTGATATTATATCAACTGTTTATTAGTTTCTTCTGGTAAGAAGCTCTGACTTACAACCAGAGAGCCTTAATGTTTTCTAAATTGCAAATGAACTACAACTTAGGTGCAGTTTTGTAAATGAAAATATTTTAAAATCTCTTAATAATGTCAAGCATTCCCTTCTTAAACAAAAGGCTCCACCCACAGTCCCTGCTGCCTGAGGAAGCATGTTTTGTACCGTACCCTCACACCGCTCCAGCTATGGTTGCTGGGTCTTTACACTTAGGCTGTGTCTATCAGAGTTTCTCCTTTGAGAGTCTGAGGAAAACTGAGAGCCTGGGCTGCTTAGCATAGAGGTTGCAAGGGAGGAAGGGAAGGAGGAAGGGAGGGAATTAATTCTATAGATCAGTGCTTCTCAAACTTTAATATGTACATGGATCACCTGGAAATCCTATTAAAATGCAGATTCTAATGCAGTGGGTCTGATTGGGGCCTGAGAGTCTGCTTTTCTAACAGGCTCCCAGAGTATCCTGATGCTGCTGGTCTGCAGACCAAACGTGAGTAACAAGGACGTAGAAGGATTCATGGAAACTGTGTGCCCCTGGTATAGGTTGAGGCTATCAGGGGCCAGAAATCATAAGTGAAACAGGCAAAAGGAAAAGAAGCATCTAGTGGAGTAAAATGAAGTCATTCCTATGGCATCTCGCTACTGCAAGGAGTGAGGCCTTTAATCTGTAACCGACTTCCAGTTCTATCCATGTAAAGCCAGACCCTCATATGGATCCTTTTCTTTGATTTCCATTAAATTATACATACAACATGCCTTAAAATATAATATGTCTCTGATTCTGCATCCAAATGAGCCTAAGACACTAAACACAGTCTTGGATGGGGGTGGGGAAAAGACTAAACGAAGACTACAAGTTGAAGCTACTTGAGATACTTCTCCTTTAAAGAGTTTTAAGTGCTTTTTAATTATAAACGTTAGATTAGCCCAAGCAGGGATCATAGTGTACACTCAGAAAAAAACTACATTTTCTTTCCTGGTTGACCTCTGAAATCCACAATGAGGAGTTCCTTTTCTCTCAACACTACATAAGATTTTGTGTAGATCCTATAATTTTTCTGGTCATTCTCAGATAATTAAAAAGTCTCCCAACCACTTCTAGTCACAAAAGCATACCATTCCAATGAGGTCGCATCACTCCTTCTGGTTTCCTCCTAGACAGGCTTTAAAGTGACTCCAGGCTCTTTCTCCCAAGACAGCCGTAAGAAATACTCACGTATCCTTTGCCCCAGCAAATTCTGGGACAGCAGGCTGTTTCCAGCGCAGCCCTTTCTGCTCATTCCACCATTAGAACAGCAGTCCAGCCACAGTCTCTGGCCCTTTGGAATTATTATGGAGGCTTGGGGTGGGGCGCAGCACACTGTTAAGACATTTCCTAGTCTCTAATCCTGACCTGTCTAACAGAGTAGCTACTAGCCACATATTTTTATTTAAATTTTAGTTAATTTAAATTAAAATTTCAACTTCTCAGGCATACTAGCCATATTCTAAGTACTCAACACCATATGTGGCTAGTAGAGACCTTATTGGATAATGCAGATAAAACATTTGTGTTCTCACAGAAAGTTCTACTGAATAGCACTTCTTTAACCTCTCACAGCTGAAACCTTAGTCTTTATCCATATACCTAAAATTGGTGATGGCTGACTATAACTATCAGCATGGACTAACGGCTATAGCAAGCAACACCAAAACCTCAGGAACTTAACACAATAAAAGTTTATGCCTTGCTCGTGTCAGGCATAGATCAGCAAGTGGGGGTGGTGCTCTGCTCCAAAGAGTCATTTAGAACACCAGGCACCTTCCATCTATGGCTTTTTAGGTCCTCAATATCCTCTCCGCTCTGCTGGATTATGGAAACGAGGGCCAGGATTGTGTGCATGGTTTCAGTACACCAGACCTGTAAATGGCACACATCATTTCTTTCATTTCATTAACTAGAACCCAGTTACAAGGTCATCACCAAGTTGCAAGGGAAGCTAAAAAATTAGTTATGTGCTGAGAATAAGAGAACACAGACATTGGTGAGCAAAACACAGTCTACCACAGAGCTGGTGGCAAAATCAAATTTATAGCTACCTCCTACATAGGGGTCTACTCCTCTCTCTGGCAATGTGAGCCTTTCTGACTACAACTACTGGGGCCTCAAACAAAACTAAGATAAAAAGAGCTCCATTTACACATCTTATTACATAGCCAAACAGAATCTGAGTCCCATTTAACACTTTTCCAGCATTGTTCAGCTCCTAACTACATTCAACTCTCTTTAATTCTTTACAGTTCCATAAACAACAATAATTTCTACTTATTAAGCATTCCCTATGTGCCAAATACATGCATGCATTATCTCACTATTTCTTGTAATATTCCTAGTAGGTAAATACTATTTCAATGCCCATTTTACAGATAAGAAAATGGATACTTAGAAGTTTGCCTAATACTTTCTAAGTATCTGCTCTAGGACTGAAACTCAAGCAACCTAATATGTGCTCTCCACCAAAGGTCAGCAAACTATCGGTCTTTGGACAAACTGACCCACTATCTGTTTTTGCAAAGTTTCCATGGAACACAGCCATGTCCATTCATTTACATGTAGTCTATGGCTACTTCTCTGCCACAAATGCAGAGTTAAGTAGTTGCAACAGAGATCATATGACCTGCAAAGTCAAAAATACTGTACTTACTATCTGGCCCTTCACAGAAAAATGTTGTCAACCCCTGCTCTATAGCATCCTGTAGGGCCTTGAGCACTCTGTTTCTAACATAGACTGAAAAATAATTTTGACTTGATGTTTTGGTCTGCTAATCTGTACTCTCAGTCAACAACCTAGTCTGTGAAATATAAGGTCAGCCTAATTTCCCTCTGGCAGCCATGTCTACTCCATCTGTTTGTAGTTTCTAGGCAGATCAAACAGCATCTGTTATGTTATTTCATCAAACACATAGATGATGCAGTTGGATTATTTTTCTAATCTGATGATTTTCTTTATATTTAGACTGCAAATACCAGGCAAAAGTCTGCACAAATTTTATCAACCCTACTGCTTTTGGTACAATAGATTTCAATCCTTTATCCTTCCCATCTCCTGCTTTGGTTTTTAGGGATAAACTCATCAGCCAGTGAGTGACAGCAGATTTTTATGAAGAGTGGCTGTTCAGTAAGGCAGGGTTTATTCTGTTGAAATTGGCCTACACTCTATTTTTTCTTAGACTGAATTCATCAACTTCATGTTTTGTACCAAAATGAACCATAAAAAGAAAATAAATATGCTTGGCTTTCAGGCATATTTATGGAACCAACAATGCATCCATATTAAATATGGAACAAACAATGCACCCATATTAAGTATGGAACCAACATTGCATCTATGTTAAAACTAAAGGAGGGTAGAAATTGCACTACATTCAAAACTATGACAAGTCTGGATAATGTGGAGCATCCCCCACATTTTCCCCCATTCCTTGAGCCAGTTGCTGAGAGGGTGGCAGCATGGCTTTTAGCTGGGAATTGCCCTCCAGCCTAAGAGCTAGCTTTCACATCCCATCCCCCAGGCCAATGCTGTTCAACAGGGAAGGGCTAGTGATAGTTTCAACTAGGGACAACTCTGAAACTTCCTGTGGGATCTTAGGGCCATCTGCATATGCAACATAATTCAACTTCTCCCTGGCCCTCACTATCTTAGGGTGTTTTTCCCGAGGGCACTCCCCAGTAAATCTCCTGCATAGAGTCTCCATCTCAAAGTCTATTTTCCTGGGAAGCTGACCTGAAACAAACAGTCTGATTTCCTAAACAGTGCCATCAATAACTTATGAACCATATTTAACATTCAATGACAAGAAAGATTCAGCAACACAGAGCTTCTAGAGGACAGGAAATTCATCAATACAAAAAATGAGAGTAACAGCAAAACACTGGGCAATATACACATCAGAAACAGGTAACAGTAACCATATGAAAAAGCAAAGTGGGAATAGACAAGAGTTCTAGAGAGAAAAAAGAGCTCCATTCAAAGCTAAGGAGGGCAAATGAGGAAGGCTGACTGAGAAACAGGAGCAGCAGTCAGTGCAATCTGCTCTTGCGGCAGCCAGAGCTCAGCTCCTCTCAGCGACGGGCCCACAGCCCTGGGCACAGACAGTCATGCGCAATGACAGACTCTATAAATAGCTGTGCCACCAGCAAATCATAACCCAGCCTTCATAATTATAGACCAAGGGATTTTATAGATGAGTCTTTAAATGTGAGCACAATCTGTTTGCATGCAGCCTTTTCTAAGATACTACTCACAGACATTATCACTAGGGACCATGTCTACAAATAAAAAGAGTCTTGGATTAAATATACGTATTTCTAAGATAACGTCCTTCTCAAGACAAGCAGCTAGGAAATATAAAATAAAAAAGCATGTTTTATGGGACATTTACAACTTCCCAACTGCAAATTCTAAGAAGCCACATAGCGCCCAAACAGCAAGATTTCTGAAGTGGTAAATGTTCACACTAAGCAAAGACCAGGAACACTAATCATAAGAAGACAGCCTAGAGGGGCATGATGAGAAGAGAAAGCGGTCCACAAAAAGAGCACAGGAAGGAAAGTTAACGGAGATAGATGAAGCTGTGCAGTCCACTGAGTGTGCAGCACAAAATACGGGGGTGGAGAGTGAAGATAGGGATAGAAAAAAAGGTAAGAAACAAGATGAAAAAAAGAAAGGAAAAAAACGTGTGCTAATGTGCAATAAGTCACAGAAAAGTCCTGAGTCTATTTCAAGGGCATCCTTAAGTGACTTTCAATACCACTACAAAATCAGTCTTTGGAGACAAAAGTCAATGTATCAGGCAGTATATCAGAAACCACTCAAGACACAGGAGAGGACACGAAGACAGAATAAAGACCTAAATGTATATGCAAACTGAACTGCTAACACTTTACGCAAGGGAAAAATGAGTGGTTAAACAAATGTTAAAATGGTAGCTATATCAATAGCATCCCCAGCAAACTATTCTCCAGCAATATCTTTGTCTTCAAGTACAACGTAATCCTAACACTGTTGCTCTGAGAATTTCCTGCACTGAAGCCAACCCTATCATGACTCAGGCAGGCTAAGCCATAAGGCAGATGGGAAGATGGCAGATAGTTTAGATGGTTCAGATAGTTCAGACTAGTTGAGATGACAGATATGTGATAGGGAGGAAGTAAAACAAGTTAGCTGAGCATCATGAGTATGTACAGGCAAGAGCTCATACATCAGCACAGACATGAGAGGATCCATGAATCAAATCCTCAAAGCCAGGTAGACAAGAGCCATAGGACACTAGGTGATTAGTTCAAGCAGAGCAGGACCTGGGCAGCCATAAGGGGTAGAAGCCCTAAGACCCCTGAGTGTCCTCTTGTTGCACACACCCTCCCTAGAGTTCCTGATCCTCCCCCAGGATCTAGAAACTACAAAGTATTGGACCTTCAGCTGGCATCTGTTCTGACTGCTCAGTGCTCACTTTCTACTGGTTGTTAAATATTTTGAGCATCACCCCTGTCAGTGCCTGAACTTAACAAAAGCTATTCAAGGCCTGGGTGCAGTGGTTCATGCCTGTAATACCAGCACTTTGAGAGGCCAAGGCAAGCAGATCGCTTGAGCCCAGGAGCCCAGAAGACCAGCCTGGGCAACATAGTGAGACCCTGTCTCTACAAAAAATACAAAAAATTAGCTGGGTATGGTGGCGCACACCAGTAGTCCCACCTACCTGGGAGGCTGAGGTGGGGGGATCTCCTGAGCCTGGGGGGTCAAGCTGTAGTGAGCCATGATGGGGCCACTGTACTATAGCCCTGAGACAAGATCCTGTCTCTCTCTCTCTCACACACACACACACACACACAGAAGCTATTCAGGCTTTTGGGCTGGAGTTCCAGGCAGGATTTCAAGTCCCAAAGGTAAGCTACATTACTAAGGTAGGGAAACAGCATTCACTGGGCTCCCCATGCCAGCAGTCAGGAAATGGATGCTTGCCAAGACTCACCATCAAGCCCCAGGCATGCTAAAAAAAAAAAAAAGAAAAAGAAAAAAAAAAAACCAGGCAGAGGCTCCTAGCACACATTGCTAGGACCAGGTATTTCTCAAGAACAGCAACAGCCCACTGAGGATACACGCCAGAAAGGACTGACCACTCCTGCACTCTGTCTGGGGGCTGAACCATTGCCCTTGCATAGACCAAATGTGTATTTGGTCTGTGTTCAAATCTTAAGTGCTTTTTCTGGCAGCACTTTCTCTCTCAAAAATCTGCTTACTCTGAAGACACTTAGCATGAAAGGAGAAAAAATATTTTCATGACCTAAAATCTTCTGATAGTTTATATTGAGTAAAGACAGAGAAAAAGCAGCAGGGAAGCCAACAGGAGCAGGTTTTAAACAAAGATGGTTAATCAAAGGTTTGTGAGAAATGCTTGTGGCTAGTCCATTTTGTGGTGGCTACAACGTTTTTTACTGTTCACTTCTGCTCTGTCTTTGACAATGCATTACATGGATATCTGCATAAACTGTGCATAAGAAGTCACCTTGTATTGACTCCTTTTCCTAAAATGATATTATTGAATCTAGATCAGTAGCTAAAAGCTTTGAAGAGATTTTTGTTACCTTCTCTTGCCCCTCTTGCAGTTATTTAGGCAAGAGCTATGAACTTTTTAACCTGAATCATATGATTCCTGTTGACTGTTCCCAGTAGACTGATTTAAAAGAAGTTTATTCCAATGTGGCTTTTTTTATAGCACTTATCACAGTTTGACTTATCATGGATATGAAGGGAAGGGACAGTTTATTTTTCATCTTTGTGTCCTTCATTGCTCCTACTTATGTTTGAGCACAAAATAGATTCTCAATATGCTTAGGGTTTGATTTTTCCTTTTTAAAGATCTACTTGTCTGAAAATTTCAGAAAAAAACAATTAGAAACTTAAATCCACCTATAATTGCAACCGTTTTTTGAACCCCATAAATAAGTGTGAATGTCCCTGTTTTGTACCTTCAAATACATCCCTCTAGAGTAATCACTGTGATATTAGTACCTATCACCTTGACTTCTCCTATAAAATCAATTCAACAAAAATGGGATCTTGTTTTATATATATGTTTTCTATGTTGCTCTTTTTATAACATTTCAGGAATACATTCTTTTTTTATTTTTTGAGTCAGAGTCTTGCTCTGTCACCCAAGCTGGAATATAGTGGCACAATCTCGGCTCACTGCAACCTCCACCTCCCGGGTTCAAGTGATTCTCCTGCCTCAACCTCCTGAGTAGTTGGGATAACAGGCATGTGCTACCACTTCCAGCTAATTTTTGTATTTTTATTAGAGACAGGGTTTCACCATGGTGGCCAGGCCAGTCTCAAACTCCCGACCTCAAGTGATCCACCCACCTCAGCCTCCCAAAGTGTTGGGATTACAGGCATGAGTCACCGCACCCTCTTTTTTACAACTGAATAATTTTCTAGTTTATGCATGTACCATACTTTAGTTAACTATTCTCCTACTGACTACAATTCGGACATTTTCATTTCTTTCCAGTATAAACAGTGGAATAAACAAAATATCTTCAGTTAAATCTTCTTTACTTAGAAGTGGTATTTCCAGTCCATAGGAAAAAGTTTGAGAGATACTACAGGTACCAAATTTGTCTCCTAAAAATGTACCAAATTACACTTCTAGCAGCACTATGAAAGTGCCTTTTTAATTATATTATCTCCATCAACACTGGATAATATAAATCTTTATATCTGTTGCCTATGTGCTGGACAAAAGGCATTTTGGCATGCACCTCTAATCCCAGCTACTTGGGAGACTGAGGTGGGAGAACTGTTTAACCCAGGAGACAGAGGTTGCAGTGAGCTGAGATCGCGCCACTGCACTCCTGCACTCCAGCACTCCAGCCTGGGTGATGGAGTGAGTTTTAATTTGCATTATTTATTAGTAAAGTTAGAAATCTTTGTATATTTTTATAAGTCTTTTTCTTTCTCTGAATTGTCTGAATTTTTTTATTTTTTATATTTTTGTAAGCCATTTTTTTCTCTGAATTGTTTTCTTCTCTGAATTGTCTGTTCACATCCTTTGCTCATTTTTGTACAACTTATATGTCTTACTGATTTGAGAAGTTTTTTTTATATAATACGAATAAAATAATTTACTACATATGCAGCAAGTATTTTTGCCTAGGTTGCAATCTGTCTTTTCATTTTGTTGTACGTAAGTTTAGAATTCTTTTATTCAAAACTGCCAATCTTTTCCTTTATGACTTTTAAATGTTTGTCCTAGAAAGCTTTTCCCAACTGCAAAATTATAAAACATTCGCCTATACCTTCTATTTTTTAAAGTCCTGTAAATGTACACTTATAATCCATCTGGAATTAATCATATGTACATTTTAATCCATCTGAAATTAATTTTTAAGTATCGTGTGAGAGACAAAACTAATTTTATTTCCTGCCAAGTGGGGAACATCATCTACGGAACTATCCTTTCTCCAATGAATTTATTTTATTCATTTTTTAATTTCCTAAATGTGTTAACTTTTTATTACAGAAAATTCCAAAATACAAAAAGATTTAAAAAAGAACCTTCAGTACCCATCACCCAACAACTTTAACAACTATTAGTGCCTCTCTATTGATTTCAAATGCCCATCTTTATCATTTACTAAACTCCTACATATATTTGGATATATATATTTGGACCAGGCAAGGTGGCTCACACCTTTAATCCCAGCACTTTGGGAGACCAAGGTAGGCAGATCACTTGAGCCCAGGAGTTTGAGAGCAGCCTGGCCAACATGGTGAAACTCCATCTCTACTACATATAATAATTAGCCAGGCATTTTGGCATGCACCTGTAATCCCAGCTACTTGGGAGACTGAGGCAGGAGAATTGCTTAACCCAGGAGACAGAGGTTGCAGTGAGCTGAGATCGCGCCATTGCACTCCTGCACTCCAGCCTGGGTGAGGCTCTGTCTCCGGAGGGGGAAAAAAAAGGAGATATATATATCTAAACACTCTGCTCTGCACCAGTTCAATCAATGTGGTTATTTTTACAGCAATTATATAAACACACAATAATTTTGATAAAAACAACAAAAATATAGACTGTTTACACTGCATTGTAATGAGATAAAAAGCGTAGTAAGATACAGGCTAGCTACTGTAACAAAGAGATCCAAAAGTACAGCTATTCAAATAAGATCCCAGTATCCAAGGGATCCAAGAACCCAAGATCCTACTCTATCACTGCTCAGCCTTCCCCTCCAATATTACTTGCCCACAGGGTTGAAGTTAGCTTACCACCACAGTTCCTTCCCAGGCATGAGAAGAAAGGAGCTATGGGAGGCAAGCTGCTTTCTTTTAAGGGCTTGACCTAGAAAGTGTATATATCACCTCCACTTATATCCAATCCACCACAACTTAGCCAAAGAGTCACACACGGCTGCATGAAAGGCTGGGAAATGAAGTCTCTAGCTCACTCACCATGCGCCCAGCTACAACCAGGACATTTCTATTACAAAAAGAAGAGAAGAATAATTCTTGGTAGAAATTCACAGTCTCTACTACAGTGAGCAACCGTTAAAAATTTTTTGGATCACAGAGTTTCATTGGTTGTCTATAAAAAGTACTTCAAAGCATTGCCAAATTTAAAAGCGAATTATGCAGCTTTATTTTATAGAAAGACAAGAGTTCCAAAGCAAGATGCCATCAGCAGCAGTTTTTCTTTTTCTTTCTGTCTTCCTTTTTTTTTTTTTTTTTTTTTTTTTTTTTTTTTTTTTTTTTTTTTTTTTGAGACACTGTCTTGCTCTGTCACCCAGGCTGGAGTACAGTAGCACTATCACCACTCACTGCAGCCTCAACCTCCTGGGATCAAGTGATTCTCCTGCCTCAGCCTCCGGAGTAGCTGGGACCACAGGAACACACAACCAAGACTGGCTAATTTTTTTTTTTTCCCCACAGAGACAGGGTTTCCCTATGTTGCCCAGGTTGATCTGGAACTCCTAGGCTCAGGAGATCTCACCTTGACCTTCCAAAGTGCTGGGATTACAGGAATGAGCCACCATGGCCAGCAGAGTGGCAGACATTTTTAAACAAATAAATCAAACAAATAAAGGTAATATTTGAACAATGAATGAGAAAGTAATGGCTCTTTTAAATTTGTGGGACAGAAAGAGCATTTTGAAAATATGAATTTGAATATATTTCTACTAACATGATTCTGTTCCTCCCAAAGAATATAGGTTTATTATCTAGAAAAGCTCTAATTTTGCAGATTTTAAAATTTGAAAATAGAGTTTTCTAATATGTTTTGAAGCCAACCAAATGAAGATCTTCAATGAGTTCTGTAATCATTTGTTAAAAGTAGAACTATCGACACCTTCAGATTAGTTTATAAGAAAATCAGTTGACATCAAGAAAGATGAAAATTTTCTAGTAAATTTTATTTTTAAATAACTTTGCATAATCAGTGGATGAACTTGAAATACAAATGTCGTGATTAGTAAGAGCAGTTATCAATGCATTTCTTCCATTTGAATCTTTTTTTGAGATAGCAATGACTAAAATCAAATATCAAAATAAACTGACTTTAAAACCAGACATTGAATTACTAAATCACATAGTGTTAAAGACTTTTTAAAATAATGAAGCATGTTTAACTGCATTTTTCTCATGTTGAAATTTGTTTTACATAATACATTAGAATAGGTGTCTATGTATATAATTGATACATAAATACATATACATATTGAGTGGGCATGCTCAAATTTATTTCACTGGTGGGGGTGCAATCAAAACGGGGAAGACTATCAGCAGAAAAGGATCCTTTTTTTTATTTCGTATATTTATCTTCAACATATAAAAGAGGAAGAAAAATCTAAATGGACTATAATCATAGAAGATACGAAAGAGGATAGGATAAAGACCTAATATGAAAAAAGGTTCTAGGCACAAAGATTTTGCACACATAGCCCTTATTAAATGCTACACACAGCACTGAATTATTATTATATTGCTGTTTATGAAATTATTTCCTTAAATACGTATATACATATGTATCCTTTCTCCATATATACATATATCATTAAGATATATAAGTTCCCATTCCCATTGATTATTAAAATCTCTGTTTTCCCATGCACTGACTCAGTTAGCACTCCCATTTCCAGAAGCATATTGCTTAAGTCAAAAAGGGCTGTGTGTGTACAGTCAAGTTCTATCTAACCTACAACAGGTCTTTCTTATATTTTTCAAATTATTCTAAGAAATAGAAAAAGATAAAAATTTTCTCATCAGGCCAGCCCATGGAGCTGCAGCCGCCCTTCATGCCCTCCTCACCTTCCCTACCAACATCATGGTCCAGTTCCTGCTTTGATTTACTTTGAGCAATGTGGTTGGAATGTATCTGGCTCAGAACTATGGCATACCATACCAAACCTGGCTAAAAAAAAAATCCTTGAAATTATAAAGGACTTGGATGCCAAGAAGATTGGAGCCTAGTTCATGAGGCACTGTCTTATAGATACACTGATTCTACTGCTCTTTAGGGCCTCCTTTACCTTTGAACCAAAAGCTTTTGTTCGAATCTCTAGCCTCAGTGACTTTTTTCTTTGCTAGACCCTCTGTTTTCTTGCCTTAGAGCAAGCAAAATGGGGCCCCAACTTGAGAACTACTCTTACATCTCCAATATTCTCACCTCTTCCATATCCTCCTTCCAGCTGCATGGGGGGTTCTAAGACTGGAATTATGGTGCTAGATTAGTAAATATGACTTTTAATGAGTAGTTTCTTCTTTATTGTTTGGAATTCCTATTACTTTTTGTCAAAAGAAAAATGGATGAGTTTTGTACAGCTGGTCAGATACAAATAATGCTGATTTCACAGTTTAGCAATTATAATGGGTGTTTATTAAACATTTACTAAATTTTATTGTTTCAAAGTAATTAAAATTAACATCCAGAAGCCAAAAATAACTCTAGATTCATGTTAAGATCCTAGCACAACCTAAAAACAAAACTTGATAAACTCAAGGAAATAAACAATACATCAATCTAACATGTAAGTTTTAAAGTCCTAAATAAAATCTTGCCAAACCTATCAAAGTTAGTTAAAATAATAATATTCCAAGACTAAGTAAAGTTTATTCCAAGAAATCAAGGCTGATTCAATAGGGAACTCATTACTATAATTCATTACGGTTATAAATTAAAGAAGAAATAATTATATCAATAGGTACATCAAAAATTCCTTTAAATTTTTAAAATTCAATTAAGTTCAGGAGAAATTACTGATTTTAAAATTGAGTAACATAAGAATATAAGGAAACTGCCTGAATATTAAAAAGATTACCTATCAGGAAGTTCTTATTTGGGACTTGTTGATTTTTTTCCTTAGCTTAGACAGAGACAGTGATCAGGAAGTACTTATTTGGGAATTTTGATTTTTTCCCTAGTTAGATGGAGAGAATGGGTGCTGGTAAACTGGCTCACTGGTAAGAAAAAAAAAAAAATTCCGGATGTAGGGTATATTAGTCAGAGTTCTCCAGAGAAACAAAACAGAGAAGGAGCTGGCTCAGGCAATTTGGAGGCTGGTTAATTCAAATATACAGGATGGGCCAGTAGTTCAGGAGATGCAAGTAGAGCCAATGTTTTAGTCCAAAAGTCATTGAGCAGGAAGATCCAATGTTCCAGCTGAAGGCACTCAAGGGTAAAATTCTCTCTTACTCAGGGGAAGGTCAGTCTTTTTGTTTTATTAAGGACTTTATCTGATTGGATGAGGCCCACCCACATTATGGAAGGCAGTCTACTTTACTCAAGTCCACCAATTTAAATGTTAATCTCATCCAAAAACACCCTCCCTATGATCAGGAACGGTGGCTCGCGCCTGTAATCCCAACACTTTGGGAGGCTGAGGCAGGAGAATCACTTTAGGTCAGGAGTTAAGAGACCAGCCGGGCCTACATGGCAAAATCCTATCTCTACTAAACATACAAAAATTAGCAGGGTGTGGTGGTACATGCCTGTAGTCCCAGCTACTTGGGAGGCTAAGGCAATTGAATCTCCTGAGCCCAGAGGCAGAGGTTGCAGTGAGCCGAGATTGTGCCATTGCACTCTAGCATCCACCATCTAAACAAAAATGGGCAACAGAGCGATCCACCATCTAAAAAAAAAAAAAAAAAAAAAAAAAAAAAAACCCCTCCCAGAAACACCTAGAATAAATGTCTGGCCAAGTATCTGGGTACCCCATGGCCCAGCCAATGACACATAAAATTAATCATCACATAGTGCTTGCCAAAATTCATGGTATAAACACTCCCATCATGGCCATAATATCACTGAACGCAGAGTTGGAATGACAAGCATATAACTGGCTCTCCCTAGCTGATATAGCTCCCTATCAGATAGCTCTCCCTGGAGAGTCAGTTATATGCATATCGATCCCCAGCTCCAGCTCACCAATGGATGGAGACTGATGTTACATATTTTTAAATATTTATATTCATGTTTATCTGTATGTATACACATACACACACAGTTCAGCTTTTCTGTGTTCAAAGATAGCCTGAGGACAGTTTTAATATGCTTAAACAAGAAAATCTGAGAGCATGGTGTCTTGCTGATACAAGCAATTATACTGGTTTCTTCTCAGTTTCGATCATCTTCGATTTCTACCAATGTTTTCTTATGGTAAAGCAAATTTTACTAAGGCAATAAATTAAACATACAGAGAGAGCTAGCTTTTTTTTTTTTTTTTTTTGGTACTGAAAACATACAAAGCCATCATTTCTAATTTTCAAACATATATGTCACTTATTTTAACTTAATCACAAGAAGCCCATACTTCTTATGATTAAGTTAAAATAAGTGACATATATGTTTGAATAAGTGACTCTCCATCCACAGTGCAGGAGAGATCTCTCATTTCACCCTATCTTATGTCACCTAAAATGTTCTTAAGTAACTTCTCNTGTCTCCAAGGCTGGAGTGCAGTGGCGCGATCTCGGCTCACTGCAAGCTCCGCCTCCTGGGTTCACGCCATTCTCCTGCCTCAGCCTCCCAAGTAGCTGGGACTACAGGCACCTGCCATCACGTCCGGCTAATTTTTTGTATTTTTAGTAGAGACGGGGTTTCACCGTGTTAGCCAGGATGGTCTCGATCTCGGCCTCCCAAAGTGCTGCAATTACAGGCGTGAGCCACCGCTCCTGGCCAGTACTCACTCTTATTTCTATTATTTAACATTTTGCTGGATGTCCTAGCCAATACTATTATACAAGAGAAATAAATAAAATGCAAAAGTTGGAAAGGAGGATATACAATAATCACTATTTGCAGACGATATGTTAGTATACTTGGAAAACCCAAGAGATTCTACTATAATAAAACCCACTACAAAGAGTAAGATAAGTTATCAGATTATAAGATTAAGATAAGGAAACCAATAGCTTCACATATAGAAACTACAAACAGAAGACATAATGTAAACAAGATCTGTTTTTAATCACAACCAAGATAAAATACTAGATATAATTTTACAAGAAATATGAAAGAAATACATGAAAAAAACTCTACCAAAAAAGAAGAGTTGAACTACAGAAAAGTATACCTACTGCTAGGAAAACTCAAAATTATAAATATTCCATTTATCCTTTTATAAAATTCACATTTAATATGTTCAACATCCCAGCACTTTGGGAGGCCGAGACAGGCGGATCACGAGGTCAGGAGATTGAGACCATCCTGGCTAACACGGTGAAACCCCGTCTCTACTAAAAAATACAAAAAAACTAGCCGGGCGTGGTGGCGGCGCCTGTAGTCCCAGCTACTCAGGAGGCTGAGGCAGGAGAATGGTGTGAACCCGGGAGGCGGAGCTTGCAGTGAGCTGAGATCCGGCCACTGCGCTCCAGCCTGGGTGGCAGAGCGAGACTCCGTCTCAAAAAAAAAAAAAAAAAAAAAAATTTGTTCAACAAAAATACTGATTTTTTTCCTTTGGAATTAGACAACCCAATTCTAATATTCACATAGGAATAAAAAGAATACAACTAAAAGAGTATACCAATAAGGGAGGACTAGAGCATATTATGAAGCTTCAATAATTAAACCATTGTAAATGGCCATGTGATCATATTTACCAAAATCGAAATATGTAAATATTTGATTCCACAATTCTCCTTCTGGGAATTTATCCCACAGATAACATTTGCACACATGTAAAAGGCTAAGGTTTTACATTTCAGCATTGATTGTAATAATGAAAGATTAGAAAAATCCCAAATACATTAATAGGCGGATGGTTAGCTAAATTATGTTCATATATCCAGTAGAATACTATGCACCTATAAAAAGAAGTATTTCTCTATGGAAAGCTCTTCAAGATACACTGAGTGAATAAAACAAGATGCAAAACAGTGTATACAATATACTACTATCCATATAAAAAGGGGAAAATAAAATAAATTTTTATTTCCGTGTGTATGGAAAAATAATGAAAAGATTTAAGAGAAACTAAGAATAGTCATTATTTAGAAGATTTATTCTTCCAGAAATAAAAAACAAGAATGAGATAAAGAATTCTCACTGATATACTTTTATATGCTTTGATTTTTGAATCACATAAATGTTTTACTTTCTCAAAAATCAAACAAATAAAAACAGTAACAGCAAAGGTTGCCACACTAAATTTTTAATACCCCAATTTACCCTGTAATTCTATACAAAACATATATAAAATGTTAATAAACCCAATTTACCTTTAATTCTTTATAAAACATATAGAAAACTCTCAGATAAATGCAAGCATAGCCAAAGAAGAGAAGAAAAGAAGCATCAACACCAAATTCAATGAATGATTCATTTCTTATCTGATCACCCATCACTGTAAGATAAAGGAAATGAAAAGAGAACTCCTCAAAAATAGAGACAAGTCTTATTCAACTTGATTGTATTCCATTTAAGTTTCTGACAGAAGCTCCTCTCAGTTGGGTTAGTAAGACCAAGTCCTTCAGAACTAATGGCCCAAAGTGAGCTGGCCTCCAGGATCTGGTAATTGTGTCTGAGTAAGGACACAAACAGGTAAGGAAGGTGATGATGGTTTGCAGGCTCTGGCCTCATCTTGTAGCACTCAGTGCCTAGCCCACAGGCCTATGCCATATCTTGGTTTCTCAGGGCCCTAACTTTGGGATCTACTAAAGTAGTTGCAGCAAAGCTATTACCTAGATGCCAGTTGTTGAAAAGATCTAAGACAAGAATTAATGACTTCGAAGAAGGGACAGCTTGAAGGAAACCCAGGCATTTTTCCTAACCTTTTACCAGCCGCCTGTCTTGTGCATAAAATGTTTTCTTGAAAACACAAAAAAATGAAATGTGCAGGAATCTCATGAGAAACTGGATTTCAGGACCCAAAACCTAAAATATAGGTTTAAAAATCTTTAGTTATATCTTCCTTTTTGTATACAATATTCAATGATAGAGTTCCAGAATTCCATACAGTTCCTTGCTTTTGCTTCTTTTCCTACCAATAAAACAGATTCTAGATGGTCTTAAATTCAGAGAGTATCCACTTGAAGCTAAGAATTTCTTCTTTCTGGCTCACCTGATTTTTTATATCTTTATCTGAAGTGAATTGCTATATGAGACCTAATTTCCCATCACCAGCATTAGTAGTAATTTTTCTGGTGTTCATTCATTTATATAAGAAACATATGAAAAAGCAATAAAATATTCAAATAATTGCACAAATGCTGCTGAAAAAAGACAGCAATGTTGCTGAAACTAGTTACAGGCAAGCAGCTCTCAGAATATTCCTTTGTCACGATTGCATGACATAATCCAAAACCATTGCATGAAAACATATTTAGGATGGCATTAATATACTATGTGAAAGAGAAGGTTATATACACAGTCAGAAATTTGAACACCAAATCAATCACTTATATTGTGGAATTCAAAATCCAAACACTTCCTGTTGCCTCACTGTCAGTCATTTACAGCTTGGCATAAATTAGGTTGACGTGATAATCCCCTAATTATATCTAGCAGCATTCCTCAGTACAGAAATGGCATTTTGATTGCAGTTGAGGGTAGAAGTTTGGGAAAGAAAGGCAGAGGGTATTCTGGAAGCTCAGGGGCTGATATGATTTGGCTCTGTGTCCCCAAAGAGTGCCATGGCTTCAGAGGGTTCAAGTCCCAAGACTTGGCAGCTTCCATGTGGTACTGAGCCTGCGAGTGCACAGAAGTCAAGAATTGGGGTTTGGGAACCTCCACCTAGATTTCAGAAGATGTATGGAAATGCCTGGATGCCTAGGCAAAAGTTTGCTGCAGGGGCAGGGCACTCATGGAGAACCTCTGCTAGGGCAGTACAGAAGGGAAATGTGGGGTCAGAGCCCCCACACAGAGTCTCTACTGGGTCACCACCTAGTGGGGCTGTGAGAAGAGGGCCACTGACCTCCAGACCCCAGAATGGCAGATCCACCAACTGCTTACACTGTTGGCCTGGAAAAGCCGCAGACACTCAACACCAGCCTGTGAAAGCAGCCCGGAGGGAAGCTGTACCCTTCAAAGCCACAGGGGCGGAGCTGCCCAAGAACATGGGAACCCACTTCTTGCATCAGTGTGTCCTGGAAGTGAGACCTGGAGTCACAGAAGATCATTTTGGAGCTTTAAAATTTGACTGCCCTGCTGGATTTTGGACTTGCATGGGCCCTTGTAACCACTTTGTTTTGGCCAATTCCTCCCATTTGGAACTGCTGTGTTTACCCAATACCTGTACCTCCACCGCATCTAAGAAGTAACTAGCTTGCTTTTGATTTTATAGGCTCATAGGTGGAAGAGATTTGCCTTGTCTCAGATGAGACTGTGGACTGTGGACTTTTGGGTTAATGCTGAAATGAGTTAAGACTTTAGGGGACTGCTGGGAAGGCGTGATTGGTTTTGAAATGTGAGGACATGAGATTAGGAGGGACCAGGGGCAGAATGATACGGTTTGGCTGTGTCCCCACTCAAATCTCATCTTGAATTGTACTCCCATAATTCCCATGTATTGTGGAGGGACCCAGTGGGAGATAATTTGAATCATGGGGGTGGTTTCCCCCAGACTGTTCCCATGGTAGTAAATAAGCCTCATGAGATCTGGTGGTTTTATCAGGGGTTTCCGCTTTTGCTTCTCTCACATTTTCTCTTACCACCAACATGTAAGAAGTGCCTTTTGCCTCCCGCCATGATTCTGAGGCCTCCTCAGTCATGCGGAACTTTATATCCAATTAAACCTCTTTTTCTTCCAGAAAAAGTCTTCCAAACCTAGTCTCAAATCTGTCTTTATCAGCAGAATGGAAGTGGATTAATAGAGGGGCATTTAAGGGAAGAGCAATTCCTTGACCAAGGTGTTCTGGGAAGCCACAGAACAGGCATGGGAGGAACAGGCAGCCGGGAGGCAAGGAAGGGTGGGAGAGAAGGAGGAGGGAAAACAGCAGAACTGAAGTTCAACTACTCCGTGTTTTCTCAAATATGCCTGATGACTCTAACTAGTTTACTCACTTAATTCCATTCCTATATACATCAAATATTTATCCAAAGTCAAATATTCAACAAATAGTAAGTGCCTATTCCATGCCAGATGCCACACAAGGCTATGGAAACAAGATAAAAATTACATCCACCTGCCTTGGTACGTAAATCCCCATATCTGGTGCCCTCATAGATGGGGACTTAGATCCCCATATCCAAGTCCCAGAGTGAGATGGAGCAGGGACACTTCTTAGGGGTCTGTGGGTCCCAAGCATAGAAATAATGGAAAATCCTGATTTCCTTCAAGGGAATTTCCAGGCACCTAGCACTCCCTGAGAAATAAATGAGCAACTAGATAAGCAAGAAGGTATTAGTAGCTTAAAACAATATCTAAGGAAGTTAAAATAATAGGATGTTGGGTTCTCTATAGAAAGTAAAGATAAAATCTTAACATATGTTCCTGAGTTGTTTTTCAGAAACCCGGACCTCCACCAAACAGCATGTAGACCTCAGATAGGGGGAACTGAGAACAGATCTCTGACCACTTCTCTTTGCTGTAAATTTCTTCCTGATGGGCCTGAAAGAAGTCACACCACAAACCAGAGCTAACCATCTTCTACTGACCCAGATCTTAAACAAAGCTTCCCTTCCTTAACCAACAGCAAATCAGAAAATCTTTGAATCTACCTATGACCTGTCCCCACTTCAAGATATCCCACCCTTTGTAGGCCAAACCAATGTGTAACCTCCACATATTGATTTATGATTTTGTTTGCAACTTCTGCTTTCCTAAAACATAACCATGCCTTTAAAAACTTGACTTGCAAGCCATATAAGCTGCCCTATTCTCCTTGCTTGGCACCCTGCAAATAAATGCCCTCCTTTCTTCCACTGCAAACCTCAGTGTGGATGTTTGGCCTTACCGTGCCAGGTGAGCAGGCCCCAGTTAGTTCAGTTCGGTAACAAGAAGGAGAATGTCCATGAAGACTAAGGGAAGAATGTGAGATAAAGGAAGAAAACAATGTTTAATCCTCATTTTTAAGTAGAAATGGGAGTTTGCAACAACAAAAAAAGTAGAATAGAGGGATTCCAGCATGAGCAATGAAATGAAAACAGAATGGGGCAGGGAACCAAGCAGCTGGGTCTTGTTTGAGTTTAAGGTGTGCATTAGAGGTATGTGGGAGCTGATACCGAGAAAGGGTGTACTTACCCTGTAAGCAACAGGAAGCCATTAAGCAAAGAAAAGCCATTAAGCAAAAGGAGTGGAAGATCAGATCTGATTTTAGATAGCTTACTCTGCCAACAGTATCATAAAAAGTGAACTGAAACCGAAAGCCAAGGAAACCAGATAACAGGCTTTTTTTTGTAAGAGCCAATTCCTACACTGTCTCTGGCTTAGGGGCTTTAACATTTGTCACTATTACATTTTGTTTTATTTTATATATATATAAAATATATTTATTTATTTATTTTTTAGAGATGGGGGTCTCACTATGTTGCTCAGGCTGGTCACAAACTCCTGGCTCCTAAAAATCTTCCCGCCTCAGCCTCCCGAGTAGAAAATTGTATTTAATCAGATGCTACTCATCTTTCCAGCTATTGCCTTCACCAGGTGACTGCAATTTATCCTCAAATAGGGGCACTTTTTAAGA
Organism: Theropithecus gelada; assembly: GCF_003255815.1. Taxonomy (NCBI): domain Eukaryota; kingdom Metazoa; phylum Chordata; class Mammalia; order Primates; family Cercopithecidae; genus Theropithecus; species Theropithecus gelada. The sequence goes on from NC_037671.1 coordinate 59,072,955, forward strand.
TGGAATGCTAAAACAACAGACAAACTCAAATTCTCCCCCTCGTCAGCCCCTACCAAAGGGATAATAGAATCTGCCTATCACTGGGGGTTGTTAGCATAACACATACCTGACCCTCAAAAAATGACAACTCTTGCTTTTCTACTTAGTTTTCGTTTTTTTAATTTGGAAAGCTAGCAATAAGAAATTACTTTTTGTTATGGTCTGGACTTATAAATTCCAGCACACTGCCTGTAAATGCATTAGCTCAAGAAAGGGACAGTTTACTAATTTGTCAATCATCAGCCCACCAGTGCAGTTTTATATATATATAAAATATATATATAATAGGTATTACATATATATAATATAATAGGTATTATATATTATATATAATATACATATATATATAGTGAAAGAGAGAAACACAGAGCGGGGAGAGAGACAGAGAATGACATGGAGAGAGAGAATGAAGGCACACTAATGTCTCCATCACCAAAATGGAGAGATCATTGGTTTCGTGGACTATGTCAGATTGGCCACCCTCTGACATTAAGGATGCCTCTAGGTTGACCCTTCCATTAACTTCCAACTCTCAGTTTAACATGTACTCAGAAAACACAAAATAATTTTAATATCATTCTTAAAAAAAAATTCGGAAGCTATATATTCTTTAAAAAATATTGTGACATATTCCAAAGCCAAATACTGATGTCCACTAAAAGAGTTTACTAGTGTTTCTTTGAACAATATAGGTAACAAAGAGTTAACTGAATATAACTAAAAAGAAATTTCTCGTTAGCTTCATGGATGATTCCCATACTGTCACCCTATCAATTGGCAATATCTCTGTTTTCCTAAGCTACACACACTACTTCAGCTTTAATTAAAAGGCCCGTTGCCATAGTTTCTCAGCGAACAGCTCAAGGCATGCTTGAGTCCATTATTTACTGAGGTTTCTAGAGAAATTGTAATATAGCAGTAGCCAGTCAAAATTTCCCAATTTTATCTCCCACCCAAAACATCTGATGATTCAGACATATAGCTAGGTAACCCAAATATTTTAAGAGAGTCTAAACAATTAAGATTGTATTTGGGATTCACTTTGGGATGCCCCGCAACCATTTTTAAAACAAGAGGCAGTCACACTCTAGATCAGTTCGAAATGCTCACAACTGCCTGCTGCCTGCTGCATGCCGCTCACTGCAGAGTGGGCAGTAGCAGGAATATACTTATTTAATGTTCTTTTAATGATTCTTCAAAGTTGGTCAGTTAGTAATTTAAAACTTGTTAATGGTCTACTGCTTAATTACTTCTTAATGTGAAATTTCTACTCTTTGTAAACTCATCAGTAAACATGAAGAGACACATATTGTTTTCTTTAAAATCTGCAAGTAGTTCTTTAATCTCAATCTATTTTATGTTCAGAAGTTGGAGGGAAATGCAGAAAATATAAAGAATAATGAGATTGCCAGGCACGGTGGCTCACGTCTGTAATCCTAGCGCTTTAGGAGGCCGAAGCAGGCAGATCACGAGGTCAAGAGATCAAGACCATCCTGGCCAACATGGTGAAAACCCATCTCTACTAAAATACAAAAGTTAGCTGGGCATGGTGGCATGTGCCTGTAGTCCCAGCTACTCAGGAGGCTGAGGCAGGAGAATTGCTTGAACCCAGGAGGGAGAGGTTGCAGTGAGCTAAGATCATACCACTGCACTCCAGCCTGGTGACAGAACGAGACTCTGTCTCAAAAAAAGAAAAAAGAATAATGAGATGGGACCAAAAAATAAGAAAAGAAACTTTTCCAAATGAAAAATCTATTGACGTTTGATTCCTAAAAAAATTTGTATAATGGTAAAATAAATGGAGTCTTCAGTATTTCATGAGTTACATGTAGCAAAACACATTTCTACCAGCATCATCTTACCAACTGTCAAAATCCTACAAGATTTTCTAAAGGGTAGATAAATAAAAAGAGAAAAGCAACAGGCTTGAAATGGATGGAGGACAGACTAGTTAAAGTCAGTTTGTGTTCCCAATTACAATGAAGTAGAATAAGCACGTCTCTCATTGAATGTAGCTGAAAACTGAACAGAATGCATTGAGCAGCTACTTGAGGATTCTGAAACATAAACAGCAGCAGGCCAATTGAAGTAAAAAAGCCAAAATTCAGAGTTTATGCAAACCAGTGGTGAGTTTGCCATTTTTGACCTCCATCATTCCCCAGACTGAATGCAATGCAGCAGTGCAGCCTGAAACCCAGAAATGGGTACTGAGGTTCAGATACAGAGCTCCAGAAAAAGTGCCCTAATTCTGGGTAAAGAGGTAAGAAGGAGAATTCTTAAGACTCAGAGAAAGTACAGAAATCACTCATTTTTTTTTTTTTCTCACAGCCCCTAAACAATATCAAAGGCAGGGCAAACTCCTATTCCTTTATGTTTGGTTTTTGTCTTGCTTCCTGGATGCAAGCATGGTCACAGAAGTGTGCGACAGGACAGGATAACAAAAGCCCCAACTTTTTGGCTAGACAAATAAAAAGGGAATCCGAAAGTACTATCAACCATACAGAATTAAAAGGAGCAAAAGAGAATACCATAAACAACTTTAGGCCAACAAACTAGATAACTTAGATGAAATGAACCATTTGTGGAAAGGCACAAATTACCAAAGTGACTCAAGAAGAAAAATAATCTGAAGAGGCACATAAAAAGTAAAGAAGTTGAATTAACAACTTGAAAAGATCTTCCCACAGAGAAAACACCAGCCCCAGATGAGCTCACTGGTGAAACCTTTCAAATATTTTTTAAAAACTAATACCAGCAATTTACAAACTCAGAAAACAGAGAAAAACTCAAACTATACAAACTATATGTAAGAACCAAAACTAAATTGCCTTGGGAAAAAAGCAGCAGAAAACTTATTTTATTATCTTGGATGAGGCGAACAATTCCTAGAAATGACACCAAAAGTATAATCCATAAAGAAAAATAATTGATAAATTGGACGTATTAAAATTTTTTAACTTTTGCACTTAAAAGACACCATTAAGTAAATGAAAAGACAAACCACAGACCATAAAAATACGCAAACTATGTATCTATTAAAGAATTTGTATCCAGAATGTATAAAGAACCCTTAAAATTCAATAAGAAAAAAAAATCAATTTTACAATGGACAAAAGATTTGAACATTTCACCAGAGAAGATGTATGAATAGCTAAAAAGCATGTGAAAAGAGGCTCAACATCATTAGTCTTTAGGGAAATGCAAATCAAAACTCAGAGCTATCACTACATATCCAATAGAATAGCTATAGTAAAAAAGACAGACAATAACAAATATTGCCAAGGATGTCAAGATACTGGACCCCACATACACTGCTGATGAGAATATTAAATTGTACAGACATTTAAAAAAAAAAAACTCAACAATTTCTTTAAAAATTAAACTTACCATACAACCTAGCAATTTTACTCCTAGGTTATCTGCCCAAGAGAAATGAAAATATATGTCCACACAATGGTTTTAAGCACATATTCATAGCAGTGCTATTTGTAATAGCTAATCATTAGGGAGAAATGCCAAAGTCCATCAACTGGTAAATGGATAAATCAAGTATGGTATATTCACAGAATGAAATACTATTCAGCAATAAAAATGAACAAACTACCTGATACATACTACAACATGGACAAACCTCAAAAACATTAAGCTACATGAAAGAAGCCAGATGTGAAAGACTACATATTATATGGTTCTACTTATATGCAATGTCCAGGAAAGGCACTATCTACAGATACTGAAAGCAGCATGGAGTTAGGGATTGGAACAGAGATTGACTGCAAACAGGGATAAGAAATCTTTTGGGGATGATGAAAAATATTCTAAAATTAGAAATTAGAAATTAGAATATTCTAAAATTAGAAATTTCTCTCTATATATATTTTTTTTTTAATTTTTTTTTGAGACAGATTCTTGCTCTGTTGCCTATGCTGGAATGCAATGGCATGATCATAGCTCACTGCAGCCTCAAACTCCTGGGCTCAAGTGATCCTCCTTATCTCAGCTTCCCAAGTAACTGGAACAACAGGCACATACCACTATACCCAGCTAATTTTTTTTATTTTTTGTTTCACTATGTTGCCCAGACTGGTCTTGAACTCCTGTCCTCCAGCGACCCTCCAGTCTCAGCCTCCCGAAGCACTGGGATGACAAGCATGAGCCACAGCACCCAGTCTGAAATTTTTGAAAAACCAAGTTGGGCCTAAAAATGTCTGGTGGAAGTAATTTCCATACATATGAAAGCCAAGAAATTGGAAAAGACTGTCCACGGAAAAGAACAGAAAAAGCTTACCATGAGTACTTTAGGGATAGCAGACAGTAGCAAACCAAAAATAAATCAAAAGATTACCTATGGTAGATTGCACAAATGGCCACAATACTATGCAACTCCTCCTATCAGGACTCTTCTTCTCTACCCGCTGTGACTTACTTTGGCCAAAACAATGTGTCACCAGAGGCACTGTACAAGCCCAGAGTCCAGACTTCAAGAGGCCTCGTGCACTTCCACTCCTGCTGCTTTTGGAACCCAAATCTAACCACATGTGAACCAACCAGGGTTGGCTTACTGGAAGAGGAGAGACCATGTAGTGGAAAACCATGAGTCAGCCAGAGCGCATCAAAAACACATGAGTGACTTCCAGCTGTGATGAGCCAAGCCTGACTCAGACCAGACCAAGTGCCCAACTGGGCACAGCCCAAATCACCAATCCATGGATTTGTGAGCTAAATGATTAATGTCTAAGTTACCAAGTTTTAAATGGTTTGTTACAAAGAAGCAGCTAATTGATACACTACAAAAGGGCAGTGATGACTGCAAGACAGCATAATGAATCAAATGGTTGAGTTTTGTGAAGTTGTCCAATAAGAATATGCCTCCCAGGCACAAGAATAGAAAAGCAGTCACCAAGTCTGGGAGTTGGCAAAGTCACTGTGGCAGGACTAATTAATTGCATGAGTGAAGTGAGAATAACAAAGTTTCTCAAAACTGTTGGTCCAAGGGTCTATAGTAAGCAGACTGCCAAGTGACGTTAAATAAGAAGGTAATGACAGGCTGACCCCCAAAGAAGATTTTGGTCCTGACGAAGGTAAGAAGGGAACTCATTAAGAGTTCACAATAAGGTACAGAAATAGAAGGGGGTATGACAGAGAAGGACATGTCAGAATTCAAGATCTTGGTATGAGAGTAGTTCTAAGGCATGATACAATATGCACAAGGAGGAAGGATGGCTGGATGAATGGATGGATAAGTGAATGAACAGGTGGATAGATAAATAAAGAGCTATAGATAAACATAAATCAATAAGAAAAATTACTTACATAAAGATTAGAAAGTTTCCCTTATATCTAGGCTTTCCCTATAAATTTTTTGCTGTCCTTGTAAGTTGGTCAAGCCATTTTCACTGTTTTTGCATTTTGTTTTTATTTATTTTCTATATTTATTTTACTTTTATAGATGTCTATAGATCACTCTTCCAATAAACATTATATAAATAAGTAGCCAGGCATGGTGGTTCACACCTGTAATCCCAGCACTTTGGGAGGCCAAGGCGAGTGGATCACTTGAGGTCAGGAGTTCAAGACCAGCCTGACCAACATGGTGAAACCCTGTCTCTACTAAAACTACAAAAAATTAGCCAGGTGTAGTGGCGGGCACCTGTAATCCCAGCTACTCAGGAGGCTCAGGCAGGAGAACTGTTTGAACCAGGGAGGTGGAGATTGCAGTGAGCCAAGATCGTGCCACTGCACTCCAGCCTGGGTGACAGAGCAAGACTCCATCTCAAAAAAATAAAATAAAATAAAATAAAATAAAATAAAATAAAATAAAATAAAATAAAATATATATATATATATATATATATATATATATATATATATAAGTCTAGCAGAAATGGAATTAAGACAATGTTTCAATCATACTATCAAAAATGCCATAGTCTTAAATATACTGTCAGGCAGTGTTTTATACACTCAAAATGACAGAAACTTCTTAAAGTAAAATAAATTCCACAGTACCCCACATATTATATACACACACACACACACAAGCACATATATACACACACATTTTTATGCAATATATTTTTATGCATATATATAATTATGTACATATATATTTCTTAACCAACTTCACTGAGATATAAGGTACATATAATAAACTGCACCCATCTAAAGCAGCAATTCTCAAAATATGGTCCATAAACCTCTGGGGTCCACAAGACTCTTTTAGGAATCCACAAAGTAAAGAACTATTTTCATAATAATAAGCCATCTTAGTTTGACATTTTTGTATCAATGTTAATGTTATATTTTTCAAAAAAAATCCATTTAATCTAATTTGTCACTTCTGTGGGCATCAAGTTGTATAATATATTCTCTTATCCTTTTTTTTTTTTTTTCATTTTATTTACTTTATTTTGAGACAGGGTCTTGCCGTCACCCAGGGTGGAGTGTAGTGGCGCAATCACAGCTCACTACAACCTTGACCTCCTGGGCTCAAGAGATCCTCCCACCTCAGCCTCTGGAGTAACTGGGACTGCAGGCGCAAGCCACCATGCCCTGCTAATTTTTTTTTTTTTTTTGGAGAGTTGGGATCTCATTGTGTTGCCAAGACTGGTCTTGAACTCCTGGGCTCAAGTGATCCTCCCACCTCAGCCTCCCAAAATGCTGAGATTACAGGCATGAGCCACTGCAACCAGTTTTCTTACCCTTCTAATGTCTGTGGATTCCATAGTTATACCCTCTTTCATTTGTCATATCAGTTATTTGATCAGTCTAGCTAGAAGTTTATAAACTTTGTTGATCTAAGAGTCTAATTTGGTTTTCTCTTCTCATTTATATCTGTGTTTGCTCTTACCTTTATTATGTCCTTTTTTCTACTTATTTTGTGTTTAATTTGCTTTTCCCCCCAACACCCCCCACCAACTTCTTAAGGTTGAAGCTTTGCTAATTGACTTTAGATTTTCCTTCTTTTCTAAGATAAGCAGTTAAAGCTATATGTTTTCCTCTGAGCACTGCCTTGGCTGCACGTCACAATTTTGAGATACTGTGTTTTCATTATCATTTAGTTTAAAATATTTTAAAATTTCCTTTATGGTTTCCTTTTGATACATAAATTATTTAGAAGAATGTTATTTAATTTAAAAATATTCAAGATTTTCTTGGATATATTACTGATTCCTATATAATCTATATTATTTCAATCCTTTAAATTAATGTTGACTTGTATTCTAACCCAGAATATAGTCTGTCTTCGTGAATGAGTCATGTGAGTATGGTGTTTCTTTACAAATATTTATTTATTCATTTTAAGATAGGGTCTCGCTCTGTCACCCAGGCTACAGTACAATGGTGCTATCATGGTTCACCACAACTTCGGCCACCTAGACTTAATCAATCATCCCACCTCAGCCTCCTGAGTAGTTGGGACTACAGGTGCATGCCGCTAAGCTTGGCTAATATGTATTTTTGGAGAGACAGGGTTTTGTCATATTGCCCAGGCTGATCTCAAACTCCTGGGCTCAAATGATCCTACTGCCTTGGCCTCCCGAAGTGTTAGGATTATAGGCATGAGCCACCGCACCTGGTCAATGAGTGTAGTGTTTCTAGAAGTATCGGTTAGGTCAAGATAGTTGGTAGAGTTGTTTAGATCTTTACCTACATTTTTACTGATTTTCTATGTGGATGTTCTATCAATTGCTGAAAGAGGTATGCTTCTAAACTCTGTTGATCACCAACTATGATTACAGCATTGTCTAATTCTGCCTTTACTTTTGAAATGTTTATGTCATACATTTTGAGGTTATGTTTACATTAGGTAGATACACATTTATGATGATGTCTTCCAGAATGATTGGTCCTTTCATCATTGTGGGACATCCCTCTTCGTCTCTGTTAATACCATTTACCTTGATTATCTATTTTAGCTAATATTAATATAGCCACTCTAATCTTATGATTATTCTTTGCATCATTTATATTTTTTCCATCCATTCACTTTCAGTCTGTGCCTTCATACTTAAACTGAATTTCTTGTAAATAGCATATAGTTAGGCCCTGCTATTTCTCGATTCTGGTCATCTATGTCTCATAATTGGAGTGTTTAGCCCATTAATATTTAATGTAATTATTGATATTGTTAGATTTACATCTATTGTTTTATTATTTATTTTTAGTCTGTCTCTTCTGGTTTTTTGTTCCTGTGTTCCCTTTTTCTTGCCTTCCTCAGGTCATTTGGATATGTTTTAGAAGTTCTAGTTGGGTTTATCTCTTGGGTTTGCTTTTTTTAATTAGTTGCTCTGAGAGTTAAAATATGCATCCTTAACTTTTCATTCTACCTAAGTTAACATGCCACTTCATATAAAATGTAGAAACTTTGCAAATGTATATGAATTTCATTACTCCCCTGCCATTCTTTACACTAAAGGTGTCAAACATCTATATGTTTTATACACCCCACAAGACAATGTTATAATTTGTGCTCTATATTTACTCTAATTTAATTTGCCATTTCTCACTTTTTAAAAAAAAAAAAAAGATAGGGCCTTGCTCTGCTGCCCAGGCTAGAGTGCAGTGGCACGATAATGGCTCACTGTAGCCTCGAACTCCTGGGCTTAAGCAATCAGCCGCCTCAGCCTCCCAAGTAGGTAGGAATATAGAAGCACATCACCATGCCCGACAAATTTTTTAAATTATTTTTTTGTATAGACAAGGTCTTGCTATATTGTCCAGGCTGGTCTTGAATTCCTGAGCTCAAGCAATTCCCCCGCCTCCACCTCCCAAAGTGCTGGGATTACAGGCATGAGCTACCATACCCGGTCCAATATTTGCCATTTCTGATGCTCTTTATTCAAATATACCACCACATTTCTCAAAATTAGTTAAACAGATTACCAAAGCACAGCATTTGGCTCTCATCTGGCATGAATGCATAAATTATAAATAAAGAATTGCCTCAAATCTTTCCTTTTAAGCTTATGACAGTTAAAGCAATACCACTTGGCACTAATGTGACTGTAAGTAAAACACAAATTCAGGAACTGGAATTGGATGACAGTACTGGTTATAAGGTAAAATGGTTACAAAATAATTCAGAATTACTTTTAGATTATAAATTGAAATAAAAACATTAAATATCAAACTTTGATTTAAAACTCTCAAAGGATGAAAGTTCCTTCAATTAAAAAAAAAAATATAGGGATATTTTCAACTCATTTTCTTTCTTTTTTTTTTTTTTTTTTTTTTTTTCTGAGACAGAGTTTCACTCTTGTTGCCCGGGCTGGAGTTCAATGGCATGACCTCAGCTCACCGTAACCTCCACCTTCCAGGCTCAAGCGATTCTCCCACCTCAGATCCCGAGTAGCTGAGTTTACAGGGGCCTGCCACCACACCTGGCTAATTTTGTATTTTTAGTAGAGACGGGGTTTCTCTATGTTGGTCAGGCTGATCTCGAACTGCCAACCTCAGATGATCTGCCCGCCTCAGCCTCCCAAAGTGCTGGGATTACAGGCATGAGTCACTGCACCTGGCCAATTTCAACTCATTTTCTAAAGTGTCTGATTCTGTGTATCTGTGAACAAAACACAGGGTAAGACATAAGTAAGGTATAACTATATGTCTAAAATAAAATATGGGGCCAGACAGAGTGGCTCATTCATGTAATCCCAGCACTTTGGAAGACCAAGGCAGGTGGATCACCTGAGGTCAGGAGTTCCAGACCAACCTGGCCAACATGGTGAAATCTTGTCTCTACTAAAACTATAAAAATTAGCCGTGCATGGTGGTGAGCGCCTGAAATCCCAGCTACTCAGGCAGCTGAGGTAGGAGAATCACTTGAACTCAGGAGGCAGAGGTTGCAGTGAGCTGAGATCACACCACTGTACTCCAGCCTGGGCAACAGGGAGAGACCCTGTCTCAAATAAATTTAAAAAAAAGATACAATATGAAAACCATCTGTCTCTTTCCCCTTAAGGAAAAGAGGGATACCGGATATTTGGGGAAGTTGGCAAATTCATGAGAATTGAGAATGAAACTGACCTGTAGAAAACTTCAAATATTCATTAATTCATCCAACATTTACTGAGCTTCACTATGTGTCAGATTCTAAACTAAGAACTGGGGTTGTAGACTGTCTTTAAGAGACTCACAATAACAAAAAAAAACCAAACTAAATTGTTACTATGAGGCAGGAGTCATGAAAGTTTCCTTAAGGAGGTAACTTTTTTTTTTTTTTTTTGAGAGGGAGTCTTACTCTGTCGCCCAGGCTGGAGTGCAGTGGCCGGATCTCAGCTCACTGCAAGCTCCGCCTCCCGGGTTTACGCCATTCTCCTGCCTCAGCCTCCCGAGTAGCTGGGACTACAGGCGCCCACCACCTCGCCCGGCTAGTTTTTTGTATTTTTTAGTAGAGACGGGGTTTCACTGTGTTAGCCAGGATGGTCTCGATCTCCTGACCTCGTGATCCGCCCGTCTCGGCCTCCCAAAGTGCTAGGATTACAGGCTTGAGCCACCGCGCCCGGCCCCAGGAGGTAACTTATGAACTGGACTTTCAAGAAAGAGCAAGAGTTACCCTTTTTTTGCTTGAGTATTTTTGTTTTTGTTGGAGGTGTATGAGAAAAGAGAGGAAAGAAATAGAAAGAGACTTTATTAGTTGGAAATAACATGGATAAAAACAATAATCCTAAAAGATCATGGTCCATTTGAAGAATTATAAGAAGTGTGGACAAATGGTAGACTCGACCTATCACAGGACATCAGTACAAGGAACCCTTTGACATTATACTAAGAATGAACTTTGTGATCTTGAAAGAAGTGGGAAGCTACTGAAGGATTTCAAGTAGGGGAGAAATATGCATTACCCAACTCTTTCTCCCTTGCCTATCTCTACTACAGATACTAAGAAAGATAAAACCTCACATCCCAAGCCTCCTTTATAGTGACAGATGGCCTGTGGCAGTTCTGGCCAGTGAAGGGTAAACAGAAATCTAACTGAAAAGTCTTCTGGCAAATATTCAGATTTTCTGATAAATAACCATGGCTGGCTCTGCCCGTTCCCCTCCTTCCTTCCTTGAATTTAGACACCATGTCTGTAACTGTGCCAACCATTCTCCAACCACAAGGGAATGACCAGATTATTCCAAATATACCGAAAATGACATGGTAGAACTGCTCAAGCAAAGCCTGTGGCCATCTCTAGCTTTCTTGTTATGAGAGAATAGAAATCCCTGTTTATTAATAAACCATTTTAAGTTGGGTTTTCTATTACTTAAATCTGAATGTCTTCATAAGTTATAGAAGTTTTAATAATTAATTTGTCTTTTCAAATGATCTTTATTAAGTTGGTGTTGATGGGTTGGGGAAGGGGATGCAGAGAGACTTGTCCAGAGGTTTATGATAGGGCTTGAACCAAATAAACGGCAATGGGAATACAATGAAAGGCAGAGTCTAGACACATTTAAAAGAGAAGACAGATGGCACAGGATGGATGAGGGAGCCGTCTATTCTATCTTCTATATTCCTAGTTTAAAAAACTGCAGGGGTTTGGGGACTGGATGTGAGAATATTGTCATTCTCCAAAATAGGTACATAAGATGTGGTAAAGGACTGATGAGTTCAGTTTTGGACATGTTCAGTTTGAGATGCCAATGGGACATCTATGGGAAAATGAGGAAAAAGCAGGTGACTCTGAACCTAGAGATCAAAAGTGAGGTCTAAATTTGATAGATTTCAGAGTAACCATGATATGGGGGTAAACTAAAACAGTCAGTATGGTGAGATCCCACAAGTAAAATCTGAATAGGCAAAAATGAGGCCCAGCAAATCTATTGCCAGAAAGTAGTGCTCGGTTGGGCAGCACATATATTAAAATTGGAAAGATACAGAGATTAGCATGGCCCCTGCACAAGGATGAAACACTGAAACACAAATTTGTGAAGCATTCCATATTTAAAAATAAAAAAAGACAGAAAGAAGATTAGTAGCTGCCTAGAGTTAAAGGATGAAGGAGGGAGGGGAATAGGGAATAATTGCTAATGGGTATAGGTTTATTTTGGGGGTGATGAAAATGTTCTAAAATTAAATTGTGATGATGGTTGCACAACCTTGTGAATATACCAAAAACCACTTAATTATACACTTAAATGGATGAACTGTATGGTATGTAAATTATATCTCAATAAAGCTGTTTTCTTCTTTTAAGTAGGCCTAAGACAGGGAATGTCAAGTTATAAGTAGGAAGAGGATTCAGTGCAAAAACAGAGAAAGCCAGGGCCAGAAAGGGGCAGGGGATTTAGAAGGTGTTATCTAGAAACCAGGAAGGAAATATCAAGAGGGAATCAGTGGCCAATAGTATTGAATACTGGATAGATCAACTAAATTAAAGACTAAAATAATCAATTTATCAATTTGGAAATAATTGGTGAGCTAAGTGTGAGTTGTTCTAAATAGTAGCAGCAGAAGCCAGATTAAATTAAGTTGAGGAATAAATGAGAGGTGAGGAATAGAAGGTAACAAAGAAGCTTTTTCAGGAAACTTTTCTTGTCAAGAGAAGAGTTGATGGCATAGGGAGGTTCTGGGCTGTTGCTATTATTTCCAATAGTAAGCACATGTGATGTTTATAGGTAAGGGAAAGGAGCCAGCAGAGAAGGAGTGATTGAGGATAAAGAAGAAGGGGATGACTAATAGAATATCCCCCAAGAGATGGGAAGAAAAGAATTCACAACATAAGCATAAGCATCAGCGTGGACAACAGATGAATTTTTCACTGGACTGGGAAGGAAGGCTAAGATGCCAGTTAGTTCTTAGGTGCAATAAGTTTAAGGAGTTATTACTTGATGCATTAATATTCTTTATGAGTCAGGAGATAAAAGGTCACTGGCTGAAGGTGAGGGTGTAGGCTTGAGGACTTCAGAGGAGGGTAAACATTTAGGAATAATTATTAGGAGAGAAATTTTAAAGGAAGAAGTTGAAAAGTTGCTACATACATTTCAAATACTTTTAAAAACTTTAATGTATTTCAGTCAATAAAAAGGTCTTTTTACATAATGAATTACCTGCAAATTTATTATACTTCGTATTAAACTTTGTAATGACCACACTAAACACATGAGCAGGTTGCCATAAATCCCTGGAGAGATGGTGTCTGCAGTCAGAATATAACCCAATGATGCTGATCCTTGGACCTCAAAAACATGGTACCCTTCAAAAGCTCAGCCTCAGGGTCACCAGAAAGGCCCCCAACTGGCCATTTTCCAAGGCCCTCTGCAGCAGAGGCCATAACTCTTTGTTCTCCCTGGGTGAAAGAACAGTGATTGGGTTGTTTTGTTATAGTTGCTGGAAAAGAAATCAAAAGGTGATTTTTTTGCTTCCTCTTTTTTTTTTTTTTTCCTGAGACAGAATCTTGCTCTGTTGCCAGGCGAGAGTGCAGTGGCAGTATCTTGGCTCACTGCAACCTCCACCTCCCAGGTTCAAGCGATTCCCCTGCGTCAGCCTCCCGAGTAGCTAGGACTACAGGATGAGCCACCACGCCCAGCTAATTTTTGTATTTTAGTAGAGACAGGGTTTCACCATGTTGACCAGGATGTTCTACATCTCCTGACCTTGTGATCGGCCCGCCTCGGCCTCCCAAAATTCTGGGATTACAGGCGTGAGCCACTGTACCCAGCCTGCTTCTCTTAAGAGGACTCAGAGCAGGTGCCCTCCTAAAGGATTCAAATAAAATAATGCTATGTCAAAGCCTTTTGTTAACTGTCATGTAGTATACACAAATCATTTCTATTGTAGCTGACACCTATGTATACTTCCAGCTCTATATTCCTTTACGTGATCTCAACAGTCCCTCTCTCTAACCATACTGGTGTACAACAAGCCCTGAAAACAGGCATGTGCTTTCCTAAATCTTGTCTATTCTCAAGCCCTTATACCAACCTGAGATTTTGCTCTCATTTTCTCTGAATCTACTCAGGTATAGTAGGCCCCACTTATCCACCACAGATCCATTCCAAGACCCCAGTGGATGCCTTAAACCATGAATAGTACTAAACCCTATACATACTATGTTTTTTTCCTATACATACATACCTATGATAAAGTGTTATTTAATTATGTAAATCTGATGCAACACATTGCCATCAATCAGAATGTTTTCTATTCATGTCTTCCACCCACATATTTAATGTCTTTTCCATCTTAACTAAGCACTTATCATGCACTATGGCCATAACTTTTAGAGTTTAAAGTGTGACAGCAAAACTATCATGAATTTCTTTTTCCTTCTTCACAATTTCACAGATAGAGGATTCATTCTTGTGGCATATCTTAGAAGCTTCAGCATACGATTTTTTTTTTTCCTTTCCTTACTAAGTCAAGAAGTTTTACCTTTTCACTTTAAGGAAGCATTTTATGGCTTCTCCTTGGCATATCTGAATTGCCAGCATCACTACTCTTGCACTATGGGGCCATTATTAAGTAAAATAAGGGTGACTTGAACACAAGCATGGCAATACAGTTGACAGTAAACCTGATAACTGAGATGGCCAGAGTATAAAGTATGGATTTGCTAGACAAAGGGATGATTCACATGTTGGGAAGGACAAAGTGGGATTGGAGAAGGGCAGCTCAGGGTTCCATCGTGCTACTGAGAATGACACGCAATTTCAAACTTATGAATCATTTATTTCTGTAATTTTCCACTGAACATTTTCAGACAACAGTTGGCCACGGGTAACTGAAACCATGGAAAGCAAAACCACAAAGAGGGGACTACTGTACTTACCATACAACCTTCAGGCTTCAGCATAAATATCACTCCTCTTGGAAGGCTTCTCTAATCACTTGAGCTAGAAGCAACCATTTCACCAGAACTATTCCAACCATTTCTTTTCTATACATAATTTGTTACTTGGTATTTACCCTAATGATGTTTTTTTATTTACCTGCCTTAAGCACCTAGAAGACAGGAATCATGTTTTCATGGTGCCTTTACAGCATGACACTTTGTATGTAGTAGATACTTGGCCTATTACTTCTGGAAGGGGCTGAGAGATCATTCTCACATTACCAGTCAAAATACAAAAACCCAAGTCTCAACGACAAAAGAGACTTGACCAAGGTGACACAGTTAGTTCGTGGCAGAGCTAGAACCCAAAACCAGAATTTTGAACTCCTATTCTTATAATCCTTACATTATGCCAATAATTATTGTTATTACCCTAGTTCTATTTTGCCATCCAGATCTCAAAGAGAGTCATTCTTGAGCCTTAAGATTACATAAAGATGCAAACTTCTCTGGAAAATATTTTGCTTCAATTCTAATCTAGATGAATTTAATTGGCTTGGATGCAGGAAAAAAAGTGGGAGTTTTTTTTGTTTTTTGTTTTTGTTGTTTTGTTTTGTTTTTCTGTTTTGTCACCAAGTAGCTAAAGTCAGGGTTAATTATACGATAGTGTTGACTCTGGTATGATAAACTCTGTGAATAGGATTAATTTGTCTTTTTTACATACGTATTGGCTGTACACTTTTACACAGCAGCTTCCGATGCTCTCATCACATTTGTGATTCATAGTTGGAAACGGCACAGCAGTTCAGTTAGCATAACAGAAAAAAAACAGTAACTATAAAATTTCAGCACTGATATTGGGAGTGACCTAGAAGGAACTGTCAAGGGCAGGGGCTCCATCTCCAACCCTTTGTTAGCCCTATTGTCGAGCATAGTACTTTGGACAGAAAGAGAAAATAAATGTGTTTATTTGAAAAAATAATTGGGTGACACTCAATGAATACTACATCATGTGCACACTTACAACTTATGGCTGACTTAATTAGTATAAATTAATTTAGACCTAAAATGTAACTCTAGACAAATAATTTATTTATAAAGATAACCTAATTATAAAGGATTGCTCAATAATAAACTATCACTTTCCCTAATCTACTAAATTAGGTAATTCTTAATGAAAGATGAAAATTTAATGAGATGCTGTGAAATGTGGTTATTTTGCTGGCCATTCTCCAATGATTTGGTACAGGGACACTTGAGGAACATAAAGAGGACAACAAGGCTTAGGTGGACCATTGTTTCATTTAGGATAACTTACATAATCACTGGAAAAAACTAAATGATTTGCCAATTCAGTATTGTAAGAAATGTCAACTAAAAACTCAATTTCTTTCAGCGAAAATTTTGGGCATATTATTCTCTGGGCTGTGAGTGGCATGATTCAACACCACAGGACAGATAATATGTAGCCAGATAATTCTTGTGTTATTCAGTCCTTATCTTGTTATGTGACTCTTTGGGAACTGCTTAACTCTTGGTTCCTTTGCCTGAAACAGGAAATGGAGATATTTACTCAAAAACTGGTAGATATAGAACACACTCTTCTCCTTCCTTATGTCAGACAAGGCTTCCCTTATTCCACTGAGCTCATGAATAGGGATTATTTACCACTATTCACTCTGGATATTCTCAAAGGGCATTATAATAGTCTCCATTCTACTGAAGTACTCCCAAAACCCTTTCTTATAATCTAATGGTACCTCAATTACCCATATCACTTTCTGAAATTTCCTTAAAATCAGGATTGTCACAGCCTGACTTTCACCACAGGAATCTAAGGTAACAGGTAATCACTGTTTAAACATACAGCATAAAGCATTATAAATCCTCAGGAAAAGTACACTTCTTAGATAACAGGATTCTAGAAACCAGAATGAACACTTGGTTTCTAGACTGTCTTACTATATCAATGTGAAATCACTTCTCTTCATTAGCTGTTTAGAACAACAAGAACAAAAACACTGTATAAGTGTTTAATAAGGATACAGAAAACACATATTTCTGTCTATTACTGAAGGTACGCTGTTCAGGCCTTGCTAGCGGCATTAATAATTTCACATTCTCATATGCTATTTATTAACATTTAGAAGACTACTAAAAAGCTAGTAAAGTTTGCAACCATGTAAAAATAGAAAGGGTTGGCAGTTATGGTTCCAAAACATCTTATAAACATCATATTATTTATTTCTAGCTTCATGAGGAAGAAACTGAAGAAATGTGTTTATTATATACTTAGTGAGGAGAAAATAGCTGCAGCTCCTCGAATGAGGAAGGTGGCTTTTTTCCCTACTGCAGAACTTCTCCAAAGCAAATTGAGTTCTGGTATCACGATTTTTTTCTCTAGGAGTATTTCTCTGACTACCTGAAAAGGAACCGGCTAAAACTTCCTGTGCAATTGGACTCCTTCCTGGGCATGTGGGTACCAGAAGTAATACCTTCTGCCAAGTAAAGCATCAAAGTGCTCACTGAACTTCTTCATCTGTACAAGGGCTGGCCCAAAGCTTTTTCGTGGTTCAAAGTGAGTCAGCAGATCCTAAACTCATTTTCCTCCTTTGACCACGGTAGAAACGCTGAAAGTGAATTATCTACTTACTGAGAATGGAAGGAGAAACAGAAAGTACTAAATTCTTAGTTCAATATGACTATGATTTGTCAGAAATCAAAATATTTTCTTGGATAATTATTTTGCAGCAGCTACTACTAAAAAGCAACAAGAATATTCATTATGCTACACAAAATTTATTTTTTAAAACATGCTTAAATCCAAGTAAATTCAGAGGTATTTCTCAAAGAGACAGTCTTGCAGAAAATGGCATCTTGATAGAAAAGAGAAAAGAAAAATATTCCCTATGTTTTCCTTAAGGGAAAATATTTCATTTGTGTAAGCAACGTAGTGATGAAATATGACAGTCTTTTGCAACACAGTCCCATAATTTTCACTTATAAAATAGCATTCTTTGAGTGGTTTATCAAAACAGCTTGCCGATGGGTAGCCCATAAACAAATTAAACTAATAATGTGTTTAAGTTTTTCAGAAACAAAAATCAAACCAAATCCATTTTGTTTCAATTTGTGACTTACATTTTTAGCACAAACTCCAGGGCAATTTTTAAAAGGCTGGAAAGATCTAGCAAGAGTTGAGATTTAGCAAATGTTGAATTCTGAGCAATGTCCTGAGAATGTGCATTTTTTCTTTTCCGCCCAACTCTGAGTTCTATTTGCCCAGTTTCAGGAACCAGCACTCACTAGGATATTTTTTTTTCATCCATTCATTCAATAAATATTTATTAATAACCCACTGTATACAAGGCACTGAGCCAGATAGTGAGGATACAGCCCTAAACAAGAAATATATGGTCCTGCCCTCAAAGAGCTCACAGTCTAGTAAACAAGGCAAATATCACACAAAGATGTCAAACTGTACCAGGAATCTTATGAAGTGGGTTAAGGCATTAAACAACTACCCCCAGCTTTCCTAACCAAATGCAAGCTCAGGACAAAAACATTCAACTGAGAGATAACTAAACAAGACATAGTTGTATCTCATTTTTTGTTTGTGCTTTAGCTGAAATATCTGATGGCTAGCATAATAATCCATAACAGGATTATTATTCTGGTTCTATCATTTATTTATTTTTTTTTTTTTATTTTTTTTTTATTTTTATTTTTTTTTTTTTGAGACAGAGTCTCGCGCTGTGTCACCCAGGCTGGAGTGCAGTGGCGCGATCTCGGCTCACTGCAAGCTCCGCCTCTCAGGTTCACGCCATTCTCCTGCCTCAGCCTCCGAGTAGCTGGGACTACAGGCGCCCGCCACCACGCCCGGCTAGTTTTTTGTATTTTTAGTAGAGACGGGGTTTCACCATGTTAGCCAGGATGGTCTCGATCTCCTGACCTCGTGATCCACCCGCCTCAGCCTCCCAAAGTGCTGGGATTACAGGCTTGAGCCACCGCGCCCGGCCAGTTCTATCATTTATGTGTGTGGAACTGGTTATCTCCTTTTAAAATCAAAATCCTGTATTTTGGTGTTTGCACTCTGTCAATTATTTACTTCTCATCACATCTGAATGGACTGTTCTGTTGAATTAATCTCACATTCGAAAACTGTTGCTTTATAATAGTCCCGGTTTTTCATGTTTTCCATAAACTTGAATTAATTAATTTAATAAAGACTTGAAAATTTGCAAACATTATCATTTATTTTTATACACTTTAAAATTCGATTTTACAAAATATAATGATAGCTACCAAATACTGAATACTTATTATGAGCTAAGTGGGATTCTTCTTTACACAGTTTGTTGTAATTTCCTCCACCTTCCTATAACCCTGCAAGGTACTAATGGCTCTATCTTACAGATGGGTAAACGGAGGCACCGAGACATATCACACAGCTAGTTAATGTAAAGCCAGGAATGGAACCTCTGATTACCTGACTGGTTAACTTATCCTCTCAAGAATCCTAAATTGAATAGAGTTCTCACCCTCCAGGGCTATATGCAGTAGAATTACTCTTTATGCAACATTTTAATGATATTGCAATAATACAGTTAAAGTTTTTAAGCAACTAGAACCCAATAAAACATCTAGGGTGGCATAAAATATCTAATTAATGAAATGAAAGGTAAGATAACTTCAGGTAAATGGAGGGCGTTTAACTATGAAGTCTTTGCCGACATGAGTAAACTGCACCAAGCAGCAACTTCCAAGCCTGGCGGCGTGTAACTTTCCTAAAAAGAGGGGAAATTATTTTAGGATAAGTGGAGGTTGGCCTGAAAACTCCTAAAGAAATCCTAGGTCAGGGAGAGCTTGCGTTTCTTCAGTGGAGCTGGTTCCTGGGTGCAGTGATTAGGAGTTAATTGCCCTAGAGGGATGGTCCACGTTTCGGGAGTAGAGACTAGCACAAGCATTTAATTTAAGCACACACTACCGTCATCGCTTTGCAAACATCATCAGATAGTCCCCATTAAAACATGGAGAGCTTTATGAGAGAACAGAAATGTAAACTTGAAAATCGAAATTGAAATGCATATGGATCAAACTGTTCTGCACTAACCTCTTCGTTTATCCCAGTGAACAACCAGAATCAACTGAGAGCACCCAGAAAACACTTCCACCAGCAAAATACAAACTGTAAACTCAAGTGACATCCACCCTGTGGCTAAGTTTTTTAAGGTCTGCAGCACTTTTAGGGTTTGCCTTTTCCCCTCTTGTACAACCGCTCCACTACACAAATTTGCTAAAACCGTTCGCTGGGCACTAATATGGAATCGCTTAAAAAGAAACATGCCACTTTCGGCTAGGGGACAGCATGCTCGTCATTCAGTGTCCTACTGGTTTCTTAACACGCATATAATTAATATTGGTACTCAGGAAAGAGAACTTCTTCTGACCTTGAGCGTGCGCGCTAAATAAATTACCTCAGAACGAAAGTGGTGCGATCTCAAAACAGCATCTGGGGAGAAAAGAGAAATGACACTTCATTTAACTCCTTGTTCTTCACTAAGTGATTCATGACTTACCTGGGAGACCAGGGTCGGGAAAGCATATTGCAGACGCCTGGAATTCGGTGGGACATCCTGGGGGAGGGAGGAGGAGTCCTGGGGCCATCGGTCTCTAGGTGATTTCTCCGCGAGAAGTTTGCATGAAAGTTCTGGGGGAGTTGGGGAGTCCCGAACTTTCCATGCCTTACTTTCTTACCCCTACGCTCCAGCGAAGGACGGGTGAAGGCAAGGCTGCCGCAGCCCCGGACTACGCTCAAATTACCCTTAAGGGTTTAGCAAACTGACTGAAAATTTGAGTTCGTTTCTCCCCTCCCTGCCCTCTGCATCGCCGTGGTTATTCAAACCTGGGAGACTGGAGGGCGGAGGTGAGGGCAAAAAGGGCAAGGGGCGTTAAATAAAAGAAACGTACTCAGCCTGGGGAGTGGGCAATGATGGGGCTAGGGGCAGCCGAGGAGAACTGAGGGAGCCGCGCTTCACTCTCCAAATCGGCTTAAATGTTCCTGGTAGCCGCAGAAACCCGTCGCGGCGTGTCTTACCTCGGCTTCTCGAACGACCCGAGAAGACCGATTTCATCGGATGCCTCCCTTTCTGGAGCTTGCGGTGCCAGCAGCAGAAGAAGACGATGGTGGCGATGGTGCCCAGCAGAAGCAACAAGAGGAAGAGGGCACATTGGATGCTGTAGGGTCTCAGCAAGACGAGGAAAGCCGCGGCGATCATGGTGCGGGCGAGGCGGGGGCGACTCGACGGCAGGGCTGGAGGGCGGCGGCACAGGCACCCGCGCGGGGCGCACGCCGGGACGGCGGGCACGGGTGAGCGCGGCTCAGCGCGTCATGCCCGGCGCTCGCGGCCCCGCGCCCAGCCCAATGGCTGCGCACCCCGCGCCAGCCGCGCTACGCGAGTGATCCAGGGCTGCGGGGAGCGCTTGCCATGACTCAGCAGACAGCGACGAGGCTGCGACTCGGCGACTGGGATCCTCTCCCCTCCCTCCCCAGGCGCCCCCGCCCCCGTCCGTGCGCAGCCCCCGGGCGCAGCCCCGCCGGGGACGCGGCGAGTGGGGAGGAGCAGCGCCGCCGCCGCGACCGCCTGGGCTCCGCGCATCGTCCTGCGGCCGCCGCCGACCTCAGCATCCCAGAAGCCGGGCGCACGTGGGTCGGGGCGGGGACGCGGCGCCCGGGCTGCAGCCGCGGCAGCCTGCTGGGGGCGGGAATGGGGCGCCGCGGCGGGGGCTCGGCTGATGACATCACAGCCGGGCTGCGGCAGCGCGGGCGCGCGGACATGGCTGCGGCGGTTTCGGCGGCGGCCGCGGGCTGCGCCCGGGCCTGAGAGCCCAGCGCCCTCCCGCGGGGCCGCCCGCCAGTCCGCGCCGTCCTCAGGTGCATTGACCGGGAGCCTCTAGCTTCCCGGACACCCGGCGCTTCCGCCTATCCAGCCTCCCTTGGCCAAATTGCTGCGGAGCCTATCGTCAGGGGGCGCCAAGGAGCCAGGGGGAAAACCGTGAGGCGCTGACAGGAGCCTCCCGGCGGTGCTACCCCCCACCTCCCAACTCCCTGCGCCCCGCCCCGAGGTTGGGGCTTTGAAGGATGCAGTCGGGTGAGCTATTGCTTGTGGGGGTTCCTCGCACGCTGAAGCGCGAGCGCCGGGAAGGGCCTTCCCTGGGAATTGGGATACTCCAGGAACGGGAGGCCCACTCCTCTCCAAGCCTCTCTAAACTAGGAGCGCTCCGGGGGTAGTACGCTCTGGTCTGCAGCGGTGAACTCTTCCACCCCAAACTTGGTACTTATTTCGCAGCTAAGAATTAGGCAGTTTCGATCTTCTTGTATCCCTGGGTTTGCCCTAAAAACCCTGACTCATTTAGTGCATTTGAAGGGCGAGGGGATTTCAGATTTAGGGACCTGACAGATGAAGTAAGTTGGGACTTGGCTTATAAATATTTGGGGGAGAAATTTTTTAGGGAGTGTGAGGCAATAGTGATCTCTCACACTTGCAGGCACACTGTCTCCCTTTTGTCCCCTCCCCACGTTTCTTCATAACCAGCAAAAAGTATATGGCAGTTGGTGGCCAGGGGATTTAACACTGATGCAATGCCAGCGCGGAAGGTATGGCAAGAGCGCTGCAGTGTGCCTTTCTGCGGACGGCCACGGCCAGCTGGCCAGGAAGCGACTGCTGCAGCAGTCAGTCTGCGGCATCTTGCGGCCTTGGCGGGCGGTGCTGTGCCGCGTGCTGCTGCCCCCAAGGCAATGCTGGCTTTCCCTGTGTGGGGCTGGATTGTTTGTTTCATTTACTCGCATAAGAAAACTTTAATTATAGTGAAAAGGTAACACTTGACTGCATTTGTGGAGTTTCTTATAACGACTGTATTAGCCTCTTTTTTGGAATACCTAATAGACTGAAGAAATTGTGTCATAAAAATTTATAAAATTTTGAAAAGCAGGTAAATAATTGGGAGGAATAAAAGTTTTATTTGCTTGTAGTGATCTCAAAATCATGTTGTTTTCCAACTATACAAAACCGTACAGCTCTGCGTAAAAGCTTAATCATTAATGTCCTTAAGGCCAGTAACACATTACCGTGTGTAAGTATTAAACCTAAAAAGGCATTGCTTAATGCAGTCTCTTAGTGCCAGATTCATAAACATGGAAAACAACAGATACGTTTTGTTTACAGCTGGTTTCCTAAAACAAAATAAACATTCGAATTGTTGACATGTTGCATCTCATTCATTCAGTTGTTTGGATTGAACTCAGAAGGGACCTTGCTTGGAGACACTGGGTAAGGTGGGAATTTTGAATGGCAGCATGTAGGCTGCACTGCATTCCAGGATAGGCTTCATGGGTCTCTAGCACTCAGAGGGGGTGACAGGTAGCACTACATCATGTACATATGGCTAAAGGTTTCCTGATACCGCAGCCCACTGCAGTGGGAAACTATATTCAACAATTATGCAGAGGTTGTTGAAGAAAATCCTGAGAGCTTGCAATGTGTGGCACATCAGGAAAGGAAGAATTCTCCACCGCATTGACTCAACAATGGCATGGTGGAGTAATTTTAAACAACAAAACTGAACTAATCGTGTGCAGACATTGGGGGAAATAACTAACAGAATTTTGGAAGGTCATCTTTATGCTTCTCATTGACTGAAATTTGTAAGTGAGCTGAAATAGCCTACATATACTTGAACAGAAACATGTCAAAGACACAGACACAGCATAGTATTCAAATTGCCCCAAACGCTATATTTTTTAACAACAAAAAGCAACTAAATCGCTATTATGGTTTTCTGAACTATTCCTTTAGCACAATTGTTATCATCCTGCGTCTTGCTGCAGCCATTTATAAGTTTCAAGTGCACACAAGAACATCATTTATCTCTCTTGGCAGGCAAATGCTTAACTGCTATGGAATAGGATTACAGATATTTCTTTTTAGATGCATTCATTTCTGTTCTTTCCATCAGTTGTCTTAAAGATGCTAATAATAAACAAACCAAATCCTTGAAATAATTTAATATTTAGTTCCATTGTTATTTTCTGATTTGTTTGTTGCTAATTTATCATTTTTTCCAAATAATAGCATACATATTATTAATTGCTTCTTTCTGTGTGTTTACGTGGTGCCTAATGCATTGTGGAATTCAATAAATACTAAATCAGCCAAGCAGTGCTTTTTGGAAGTTAATTTAGTAGAAATTATACCTTGCCTTCCTGGTAGGTTTTTGCTTTTAAAAAAAGAATAATTGACATTGTATAAAAGTCACACACACAAAAAGAATTGTTAAGTTTGAGGGTAGGGATGGAGGGGGAGAGCAATGGCCAAATCTTTCATACAAAAAAATGAAAATTTATAATGGAAAATTATGTATAATTTGTTGACTTATTTATGAGAGTAAGTTATCATTGTCACCCAAAAGAAAACAAAAAAGTTGGGAAAGATAGCTAAGAGAGTTGGATATCACATATGTAGAAGATGGTCCATTATACAGCCTTTCTTCCCTTTAGAGTCTCAACCAAATTGGGAATAGACACAAGGAACCATAAGGAAATTAAAATATTGTGTTAACTCTCTTCAAGATAAAGTCAGATTGAAGAAGACAGCTTAGCCTCAAGGCCAAAATGGGGCATCTTATTCCTTTTTCCTCACTCAGCATGCCCACCCAGTCACAGCTGAAAAATGACAGACCTCCCCAACATTAGGGCAGGAAGGAACCCAACCTGTTCAAATTCCGGGATAAACACCAAAGGCAAAGGGAAGCCTGACACTTCCATAAGGCACTCAGCATGTGTGAGCAAGAGACAGGCCCATGTGTGAGAAGGGAATTTTATACATCACTCCTGCCCACTAAAGGCTAGTAGGCCCTCTTGAGTTTTTCCATCACTAACTCTTTTCATTCCTGAAAGATAACAGTGAGTAAGGTGCTTTAATAACGTGGCAGAAACATCTTTCTGAGTACTTTCCTAGAGGCAGAAAGTTGTGGCACAAGTTCCTAATGTATGGATCAGGAAGAAACATCAGAAGGAAGAAAAGTTTCCACCCTAAGCTATGTAGCAACCAGTTGAGAAAAAGGGAAGAACTGAAGATAACTCAGGTTTTGAGCTAGGATAGATGAATAATTTGGAAGGAGAAGATAAAAAACTGTGTTTTAGACCCACTGACTTGGAAGCGTCAGAAGGACAGCAGTGTGAAAATATCCAGCAAGCCCATGGAAATGTGGAGAGGTCAGAACCAAAAACAGATAGGGAGTCATCAACATTGTAGTTGGAGTAATGGAAATTAATGGAAATAGAGGAAATGACTAAGGAATAGATGCTAGAGCATCTCAGAATCAGAACTTTGGAGACAGCTTCCATTTGTGGACTGGAGGATAGCAAAGTGGTCGAAGCCAAGTAGGGAGTGTTCCAATTTAGTGACTCTCTGGAACAGATGCACAAATGGGAGGCTAAGAAGGGCAAGGACTGAGGACTGGTGACTAGGAGTCCTCTGGAAACCTTTCAGAGAACTGATTCAGCATGGCAGGAGAGGCTAAAACCAGACATTAATGAGTTCAAGAGGGAATGAGAGATGAAAAAGAGGAGAGGGTTGTTGTCTACAATCTTTGCAGAAATTTAACTCTAAAGGGGATGAGTAGAAAAGCAATTAAATCCTGAATAAAGGCAAATGGTGATTATTTTGTCAGGCTAGGGATATTTGAACAAGTTTCTAGGGAATTTGGGAGACGGAGCCAGAAGAGGGAGAGAAATAATTAAAGACAGGGGAGAAGAGGACATTCTCCTGGGGATTTGTGATTTAGTAATTTGTTCAAAATACCTTGAGTCCCCCCACAGACTGGTCTTTGTAGTCTCAGGTTGCTTTGGACTCTGCAGAGTTAAAATTGAGCCTGACTAGTTAGGATGGCTCCATGCCCAGGATTTCTTTCCCATCAAATCTGGCTACTAATACTCAGACTTGAATAATGACTTTTAGGGAAAGATAAGGAATGTCTTGGAATGTAGCCTAGGTTGTCTGTGATTATTACCAATTTATATGGAAGTGAGTAAATTACCCAGTTGGTAATCACACAAGGACATTACATTGAAATATTACCCCCTTGAAAATAAGAAGTTTAGGTAAGAATGGCTCTAGCAATAAATTATTAGAAATAAAGCATACTAATTTTGGCCTGGTAACTTCCCTGTTTCTAGGTGAAGTGTTTTACATGTGCTTGCATTAAAAGGTAAAGGAGCTATATCATCTGGAAGAACCTACTTCATCTAAAATAAATTTGGAGGTGATTTCCAGCCACCAGAACCAGGGAAACCATCATGTGGATAGATTACTATTTTCTTTTATCCTTCTTCTTGATAAAAAAATTTTTTGAAAGGCAAATAATTGTAACTTGCAGTAATATCAAATATTATTTTCAGCAAATATTCCCTGGTAAAGGGCTTTATTTTACCATAATAAAAACTTTTAAAATAACTTAAAAGTATACTGAGAAAATATTGCAAATGGAATTATTTCAGATTGTTCTTTTAACATTTTAGCTATTGTAGAGCCTAGATTTTGTTATTCTACGGGTTACCAAACTGCAGAAGCCATGATAATTCCAGGGGGGGTGAGAGGGGCGTTCTTTTTGTGTGTGTGAACATTACAGACTTTTCAAAAAAGTCAGCTGGGTTTGGGAGCTTAAAAACATCAATATAATTGAATTCATTTACTATATAATGCTTTGCAGACAGTTTTTGGAAAGTAATCA
The DNA here is from genome assembly GCF_003255815.1 of Theropithecus gelada. NCBI lineage: Eukaryota > Metazoa > Chordata > Mammalia > Primates > Cercopithecidae > Theropithecus > Theropithecus gelada. The sequence continues at coordinate 59,099,548 of NC_037671.1, forward strand.
TTTATTATCCACAAGCAAATAGAATTCATTTATATAGTTTCCACACTGAGTGTGGGATTAGTCATGCAGCAAAATACTGAGTCATTTGGCCAGAAAATTTACTCATAGTTGTATGAACTGCCAATGGAAAATTTGAGAGCTGTTCATAAATCAAATTATAAAGCTCTTAGAGTTATAAATCACTGAGCAATATTGTTCATTACTATTCAGATGGTATAAAATATCTCCACCATTTCTAAGAATGGGCAATTTACAAAGCAAGTTTGAAAGTTGAAGGTATTGCCTTCTAGATCCAAGATGAAACTTGCCATATAAGTTACAAACATTCTACATCTGAAACTTCTACACTTCTTAAGTAAAAAGATAAAAAAATAAGGTAGGAACTTTATCATTGCATAGCAAATGTTACAAGATGAATAAAATTTTAGTTATTATTTAAGTATTAAGTTCTAAGTTGTGTTGATAATAAAACTACAGCAACATTGAATAGCTAGAGTTCTCCTATTTCTTAAAATAATTCTTTGTCATTTAGGACTTTTGCATTAAATATTTTGTGCTAATAGAGTTGTATGCTAATGCATCAATGCACTTGTAGCCAAAAAAATAATGTCACTAGGAGAGCAGAGGTACTAAATGTACCAAGGAGAGCAGAAAATTGTGTGAGCAACTGATGATTAGTAAAAGATGTATTAATAATATATAGTTCCAGAGGTTATTGATATACCACGTAAAGACACCCTATGAATATAGGAACAGAAAGAAAAGCACATCTTGAAAATGTCTTTGTAGCCACAAATACTTTATGGAGTAAAACAGGGCAACAAACAGCAAACACACTAAATTGGAATATAGTGGAGTTTATATTTCAAAGAAGAAAGCCATAAACCTAAAGCCTGTTCTTGCCAGTCCTGTCTCTACTGTAGAAGTTCAAACTGGAATTCATGAGTAGGTTTCTAGAGACCTGAAATTACACGTAAAGACTTGTGTCTCATTTTGAGGACATGATCCATACCTTTCATTAGATTCTTAATGAGTTCTCCAACTTCCCCAATGAGAATCGTAAGAATCATACAAATCCACGTAGGTACTGAGGCTTCTGAATACAGTATAAGTCATTTGATCCATCAACAATGGCAGCACCTGCGTACTCCTGAGATTGTAAGAAGTGTCTCGGGGACTATCCGTCTGGTTAGCAAAGGAAACTTTCTGTTCTAAACTATAAAAGTTTAGATAAGTCTCCCAAGTGCAGGTGAGTGCTGCCACCCAAAGACTAAATGGAGATGATGTGCTGGGAGTTTCCTTGTCCTCTAGCATCTTTAAACACATTGGGAGAGAGACAAATGAGTCCCCTAAGGTAATTCCCACTGAGATGTCAGTTGTAACCCTAAGAGAAGAAAAGACTGTATTAATGATCTAAGACCACTTCCATAGACTTCTGTCATGGGAAGAAGGGCTAACTTGATTCCTAAGCTGCCTTCATGCCAATTAACTACCCAATTTATATCTAGATGTTTGAATGGATAAGCCCATTCCAAGCCAACAGCACTAGTCCTGAAAGCTAGTCTTGGGTTCAGAGTCTGCATAAACTGCTACAGTCTTAAGGCCTAAAAGAGGGACAGAAGGAATTAGTATTAGGTTCCCAGAAACAACTCGTAGACATTCTGGTAAATATAGCCACCATTCTTCCTAAATCCTTCCCCAAGCCCACATTCAACAGTCTGCTGTGAAGTCTGCAGACCTGGCAACTGGTGCCCTCGATCCCACCAGGGTGATTCTGCACTCTGGTGGGAACACCGCCCATCCAGCTGTTCAGTTTCACCTACTCGTCGTTTCTAGCTTCCCACCAGAACTGGAATGCGATGGTTTAAATTTTTTCCTTTGCAAAAACTCATGTAGAAATTAGATTATTGTTGTAACAGTATTGGGAGGTGGGACGTTTGAGAGGTGATTAGACCATGAGGGCTCTGCCCTCATGAATGGATTAATGCTGCTACTTTAGGAGTGGATTTGTTATAAAAGAGCTAGTTCAGCCTCTTCTCTCCTCTCTCTCTCTGTCTCTCTCTCTCCCCCCACCATCTTCATCTTCCACCATGTGATGACACAGCAAGGCACTCACCAGATGCCAGCACCTTGATACTGGACTTTGCAGCCTCCAGTACTGTGAGCCAATAAATTTCTGTTCATTATGAATTACTAAGCTTGGGGTATTCTGTTTCAACAGCACAAAACAGACTACGACACCACTCTTGCCATATTTGTGGACCTCAACTCCCTCCTCACCACCATATTTCCAGGATACTAGGTCTCAGTGTCACATCATCATGATCACATATTGTTACAGTATGAAGCTGATTATTTCATTATGTAACTGTCTTACTCCAGTGGGCAAGTCCAGTTTCCTGAGGTGTCCCGATCTCTCAGTCTGGCTAGTTCTTTTTCCTCCAAGTTCTCTTCTGACCCTCTAGGCTTGAAGGGTTTGGTGACACAACATTCATGCATTCCACACAGAAACAGACCTTGGATCAATATGATTTTCTGGGTGCCTCAGACCTCCTCTGGGCCTAGTGGGCACTGTTCTTTGCACAATTTCAGTCTGTGGTCACTTGTAATGAGGCAGGAATCTACCTAGAGAACACATTGCAGGATTGTAGTTAATGTATCAGACTTCCTGGTGGTCTGCCGTCTGGTGAGCTGTTAAAAGTCTAGGTCTTAGTGCCTAGATTAAGGGGCACCAACAGCACCCTGGGAGTTGACAGGTATGATCATTATTCATCTGTCCCCCTTCCCCAAAAGGCATGGAACAACATGTACCAGTCATCCTCATTACTGAATGGCTACCTTGATGTGGACCACCTAGTTATTTGTAGTAATAGCTAGCACTTATTGAGTATCTACTCTCTGCTAAATGCTTTACATGCATTCACTCATACAATCCTCACAGCAGCCCCAAGTAGATACTACTCTTATTCCTATTTTATAGATGAGAACTCCCGGGGTTAGAGGTGTAAGGAATTGCCTGAAGACTGCACACCTAGCAAGTGGCATCAAAATTCTTCAGCACTTCACAAACCACACAAACCATTCCTGTTGCATATTTTTCATTTGCACTGCCTCCCTGCTTCATTTGCACTGCAGCTCTTCCCCTAAAGGAAACCCTCTTAGTTACAGCTTGCTGAGCCGCTACTCTTGCTACTCTTGCTCTCTTCCGGCTCTCCTTAGGCTACCACTACCCAGATTAATGAAGGCCAACCCGACACTCCAGCAGAACGTCAGATGTTTCCTTGTACACACAGAGATGCGGTCCTCTCCTTTAGCATGTGAGGAATTTGCCTAGGCCACACCTCCTAATCCAGCAATTTCACAAGACTCCTTGTATTAAAAAATTATAGTTACATCCTTACCATTTCATTGCCATGTCTCCATCCTTATCACTTGGGTAAATTTGACCCAGAATCTCCAGAAAGCTGAAGAAGCTTAGCAGGGCCAAGCTGACTCCTACTTTGGAAAAAGGGCTCTATGGGAGACCACCTGGTTGTCCTTTATAAAACAGAAAGCTATAATAATTTTTTCTTTATATTTTTACAAAAGATTGAGGTTTGTCTAATATAGACTCATAGACATCAAGGTTAATTAGCTATATTTATTGAAGCCCTCCCCTGTACTCAGTGCTATAAACTCCCCTCCTACTCTCACATGTTTGACCTAAGCTTGTATGGGGGTAATCTGGTTCAGTTTGCTTCAATTAATAATAAAATATTAATAGTAATTAACGTAATTTATTATTATTAATTAATATAATGTAATTAATATACTAGGGGTATAGTAAAATGCTATCAATAAATTAATATAATTACAATATTAATGATATACTTAGTAATTATAAAATAAAATATAATATTTTTGTAATAGTGATATGATTGTATTAATTAATAATATAAATAATTATTTTTATAAAATAAAATAGTGATTATATTATTACAACTAATATTATAATTAATAATAATTACTTTATATTGTTATATACCTAACATATCAACTCATAATGGGGTATTTTATTATTCCCATTTCACAGATGGAGAAACAGAAGCATGGAAAGATTACATGGGTAGTAAGTATTGGAGCTAGGGTTGTGGATCAGACAATTTGCTTTTGGAGCCTATGATTGTAAATACTTACGTGACCTGCTTCACCATCTAAAACATTTGTAAGGATTTCAGACTGGAAGACTATCTTGAACTAACTACGTAGCAAAACTGTACCCCTACCAATAAAAAAGAGTAGCTCACTAAGCTTTCTATCTTTTCATAGAATGACAAGTTTAGTCTTTCCCTCTTTCTGTGAACAGGATGTACATTTGCCCAAGGTTCTATGTCCTGCTGACTGTTCTAACAACTTCTCTACCATAGAATCAAGGACTGACAACACTGTCCCCAAATGCCATCCCTGCTAAGTCCCTTGTTCCTCTGTCTTTTGTCTTTTTTTTTTTTTTTTTTTTTTTCAGATGGGGGCTTGCTCTATTGCCCACGCTGGAGTGCAGTGGCATTATCATAGCTTACTGTAGCCTCTATCTCCCAGGCTCAAGCAATCCTCCTGGCACAACCTCCCAAGTAGCTGAGACTACAGGCAGTCACCACCATACCTGGCTATTTTTTTTTAATTTTTGGTAGATGAAGTCTCATTAGGTTACTCAGGCTGGTAATTCTTGGCTTCGAGCAATCCTCCCACCTCTGTCTCCCAAGTATTGGGGTTACAAGTGTGAGCATCCTCACCTGGCCTCCTCTCAGTCTTTGACACTTCTGAACCTGGAGGTTAGGTTGCATACTTTGATCTCACTCTACCCATCTATCCATCCTTGCTTTAATATAGCTTCCTGGGCCTCAGCTGGTTTAAAGAGATTCATCCCATTTCCTTGAGCTTTCTTCTTTGATCAACACTTGCATTCTCCATCCTTAACTGGTTTCTTAGTTCTAACTTGCCCTATGGCTAACCATACCCAGATTTGCCAATACACTGAGAGAAGATGGCCTTTTACATTCCTTTTCATTTTGATTACGAGTTTATTGACAGCGCTTCCCCTCATAGATATATAATACGTGTATTTTTCTTTTTTTTTTTTGAATGTTTTGTAAAAAATATTTTATTATTAGCCCACCGATCAATTTGGAAAGATGAAATTTGCTTTTATTCCCATCACTGATTTTGAAGTCCCGAGCCAAAGCCGAGCGATAAAAGCAAGTTAAGTGATGAACCGGTTAACCGTACTGCGAGGAGCAGCTGAGGGCAGAAGGCGGGGCCGGGTCATTCTTTTTTTCCCCACACCCTCACTCTCTCTTCTCTCCACGATTATTGACCGCCCCGGGGGCCTGATCACAAACCCTGCTTGGCCAGGGAGGCAGACACCTCGTCGGCTAGCGTGGCGAGCTGGGGCGAGTCTACCATGTCGATGCTGCCGGTGGAGGAGACATTGCTGAGGTGCCATGGAGACGTGTCCCCAGACACCACCGGCGACTTGTTCACGATTTCCACCCCGTGGTCTGTCTTGGCTTTGGCGTTCTCGCGGAAGGTCAGCTTGTGGGTTTCAATCTTTTTATTTCCTCCGCCAGGGACATGAGTGATATTGTCCAGGGACCCGATCTTCGACTGGACTCTGTCCTTGAAGTCCAGCTTCTCAGATTTTACTTCCACCTGGCCACCTCCTGGTTTATGGTGGATGTTGCCTAATGAGCCACACTTGGAGGTCACCTTGCTCAGGTCAACTGATTTGTAGACTATTTGCACCTTCCCGCCTCCCGGCTGATGCTTCAGGTTCTCAGTGGAGCCAATCTTGGACTTGACGTTCTTCAGGTCTGGCATGGGCACGGGGGCGGTCTGCAGGCGGCTGTTGGCGGAAGACGGCGATTTGGGTGGAGTACGGACCACCGCCACCTTCTTGGGCTCTCGGGCTGGAGGGGTTGGAAGGGACGGGATGCGGGAGCGGCTGCCAGGAGTGCCCGGGGAGCCGGGGCTGCTGTAGCCGCTGCGATCCCCTGATTTTGGAGGTTCACCAGAACTGGGTGGTGTCTTTGGGGCGGGCAGGGTTTTTGCTGGAATCCTGGTGGCGTTGGCCTGGCCTTTCTGGCCTGGAGGGGCCGATCCCCTGGGTGTGGCGATCTTCGTTTTACTATCAGCCCTCTTGGCTTTTTTGTCATCGCTTCCAGTTCCGTCTTTGCTTTTACTGATCTAGCCAGCTTCGGTCACGTGACCAGCAGCTTCATCTTTCAGGCTGGGGGTGTCTCCAATGCCTGCTTCTTCAGCTTTCAGGCCAGCGTCCGTGTCACCCTCTTGGTCTTGGAGCATGGTGTAGCCCTCTTGATCTTTCCTGTCCCCCAACCCGTACGTCCCAGCGTGATCTTCCATCACATCGAACTCCTGGCGGGGCTCAGCCATCCTGGTTCAAGGCTCGCCTGATAGTCGACAGAGGCGAGGACGGGAGAGGACAGCGGAGGAGGAGAAGGTGGCTGTGGTGGCGGTTGCAGAAGGTGGGCAGTGGCAGTGGCGCTGCTGTTGGTGTCAGAGCTGGTGGGTGGCCATAAATGTATTTTTCTAAATGACCTTCATAGGGATAGGGAAATAACTTGATAAAATGTGTAATGTAGCTGATCCTTTGTTTTTTAAAAATTTTAATGTTGCTTCAAGGTGGTAAGAAAGAATATCAGAGCAAGAAGAGAAATGATTGGTAACAGGTAAGAGGGGAACTCCACTTAAGATGATTTGTTAAGTAAATTATCTAAAATATATGACTCAGCACATTCATTATATTTAGACCCAAATTTTGATAGTATAAAAGTACAAAGTTATGGAGATAATGGTGAATGATAACCAGTTATTTCATTAACATATATTAGGCCAGGCATGGTGACTCATACCTATAACACCACGACTTGTGTCAAAAAACTATTTAGAAATATTATTTAGCAAATAGATATGTTGATGTTGTTAGGAACTAGGATTTTCAGTGAGAGAGAAAAATGCATTATAAAATCAGAGGATCTCTTGAGCCTAGGAGTTCAAGGCTGCAGTGAGCCTTGATAGCATCACAGAACTCCAGTCTCTGTGACAAAGCGAGATCCTGTCATACACACAAAAAAATTTATATATATATATATGTGATATTAACATAGTGTATAATGGGATAGATATTTCAGAAAGAAATGATCTCATTTTTTCACATTATAATTTATTAAATTAATATTTGAGAGTTGAATCGATCCTGATTTTGATGCATAAGCATTGATTCTTGGATCAGAATCACATATTACATTTTGTGAATTTAAAAAATTGGTCTAAAAGTTATTAATGTTGTGGAATACATTTACTTAAAGCAAAGCATAATAATCTCATTTTGCTCTCAACTTTCAAGATGAATAGAAAGTTCCGCATTAATAAAAATAAAAGTGAAATAGAAAACAGATGACATGACTTATAGTCCTCCTAAAATAGAACTTTTAATTGATGTTACTCCTCTCTAGGCTTAACTCTGAACTTGTGGTTTGTTTTTTGTTTGTTTGTTTGTTTTCTGAGACTGAGTCTTGCTCTGTCACCCAGGCTGGAGTGCAATGGCACGATCTCAGCTCACTGAAACCTCCACCTCCTTGGTTCAAGCAGTTCTCCTGCCTCAGCCTCCAGTATAGCTGGGGTTACAGGCACTTGCCACCATGCCTGGCTAATTTTTGTATATTTCGCAGAGATGGAGTTTCACCATGTTGGCAAGGCTAGTCTTGAACTCCTGACCTAAGGTGATCCGCCTGCCTCGGCCTCCCAAAGTTCTGGGATTACAGATGTGAGCTACCGTGCCAGGCCTGTTTTTTTATAAATATGGGGGAAGGCACATAATTATTGGGGGGACAAGTAGTAACACAATAATAGCCAAGAAGAAAATGTTCTTGTGCAAATTTTCAGATAGTTCTGCCTGTGCCTACAGGCTTTTTATTGACAATTGATTGGGATAAGTGACACTGTGGAGCAGGTGAAGATTGCCTTCCAGTTTTCCCAGCCTCTTATTTCTGTACTATTACCTCTATGCTATAGTCTTCTTCGTGAACACATCAAGATGAAAGTAAGCCAGCCACACTGTTTAATTTCCGATAAGACAAAGGCTGGGTCATTTAGCACTTGGTTCTCTTGCCAGGTCAGGAGCAACAAAGAGACTCTGGTACAGATGATGAAGCTAACATGTGGAGCCAGTGATACCAGCAATACTAGGGGTATTGATACAGTAATACAGATACAAGCATGCCCGAAGAAAATAGCAAAAAACTAAACCCCTTTGCCACTGGAAATAGAGCGTGATCAGTGGTAGGATGGATCATGTCAGAACATGGAAATTAGAAATACAAGCCATATCCAATAGAACAGTGATAATCCAGTAAACAAATAGTGTAGATCAGGTACATTGTCAGTATCAGATGTCTGTAGGGAGATAACAGGTGGAAGTACTGGCAACGGAAGGAATCTACTGACTGGCAGCAAATAGACACACAGGCAGTCAGGAGGTATGAGGAGCCCTGCTATGTTGTATCAGCCAGAGTTCCAGCAAGAAATACATGGTCCACTAAAATTTGGATGATTTGGAAAGGCTTTAACTAAGGGACTATTTAAGAAAGTGTGGTCTGGGTGTAGGGAAACCATGAGGGATCATGCTGTACCTCAGGGCTAGTCATAGTGGAAATGTTACCAGCCTGGACCAAAGGGAGAGGAAAGGCATGGTTATTGCAACCTGAAAGGAGAGGGGCACATGAAATCTGAAGTGACCCCACAGGGTGGGAGCCAGGAGGATAAATTCTCCTGACTCACTGTCCTCCCTCCCTCTGATCTCATGCCTGGACACTCATTGGCTGAACTCAGCAGGAAAGAGAGTGAGGGAGCCCAAACAGGTCGAACTCCAGAGTCAGAGAGTGACATAGAGACAGCCAAGGAAAGGGTCTGGAGGGCCAAAGAAAGGATCTCCTTCTCTAGCATTTAACCAGGACTATAGCCTAATAAACACTAATGAGCAAGCCAAGACTCCAGTCTCTGTGGGAATGGTACTACAGGGCAGAAACTTAGGCAAGGAGGGCCCTGTAAGGGACTACTTGAAGTGAAAAAAGCAAAAATCTCATTGGAATTGACAACCTGTTACAAAGCTGACTTGATGATTAGTTTCTAAGTTCTGGCTTGAGCCCTTCTTCTCCTGCTTATGGGTTACCAACTAGGAGTGGTTTCCAGGTTCCACTGGGGACCTCAGCTCCCTCATCTGTAAAGTGTGGATAATACTTGTTGCTACCCCAGAGGGTGTCTGTGAGGATTAAATGAGTTAGTACAGGTTAAATGCATAAAATAGCACCTTATACATACTGAATACTCAGTAAATGTTAGCTATGTTTTTATTCTTATTAAGTGAAAGAGGCAGGATTGGAGAGATCCGAGGATGTCATATAGGGCAGTATAGGGAACTAAATTAATTTCTTTTCTAGATAAGGTTACACATATGAAAACACATTGTATCACTGCTTATTCATTCAATTAGCTTCAGTAAAAGTACATCCACAAACTCCAGAAAGATAAGAATGTTTTTCTTTCCTTTCCCATCATGGAAAATATAAAATGATTCAGGTCTGTAGCCCCTCAAGCATAATGTTTCTTTTCTATTCTTTCTTTTTTTTTTTTTTTTTTTTGAAACAGGGTCTCACTCTGTCACCCAGGCTGGAGTGCAGCAGAAGGAACAAAGCTCACTGCAGCCTCAAACTCTTGGGCTCTCGTGATCCTCCCACCTCAGCCTCCCCAGTAGCTGGGACTATAGGTGTGGCCCACCATGCCTGGCTAATTTTTTTTTTATTTTTGTAGAAATGGACTCTCACCATGTTGCTCAGGCTGATCTTAAATTCCTGGGCTCAAGCAATCCTCCCATCTTAGCCTCCCAAAACACTGGGATTACAGGTGTGAGCCACTGCACTTGGCCCAAATGTAATGTTACTTACGCTCCTGCATAATCTCTAATCCAGTCCAAGTTATGCCATAATAGTTTGGCAGCATCGTCGAACCATCCCAAAGCATATTAACCATCTTTTTACTCATGATATTGCCAGAACAACTTGGAAATTGAAAATATTTATGTTATTTGAAAATGAGGGAAATGGCCGGGCCTGTAATCCCAGCACTTTGGGAGGCCGAAGTGGGCGGATCACAAGGTCAGGAGCTTGAGACCATCCTGGCTAACACGGTGAAACCCCGTCTCTACTAAAAATATAAAAAATTAGCCAGGCGTGGTGGCGGGTGCCTGTAGTCCCAGCTACTTGGGAGGCTGAGGCAGGAGAATTACTCGAACCCGGGAGGCAGAAGTTGTGTGAGCCGGGATCGTGCCACTGCACTCCAGCCTGAGCGACAGAATGAGACTCCGTCTCAAAAAAACAAAACAAAACAAAACAAAAAACCAAGGAAAAAGAAAACCAAAAATGAAGGAAGTAAAAACAGATAGTAAGTTGAAATGCTGCCTAATGGACATTAGTAAAACCCAGTAGTTTTCCCTGTAGAAATCAGAACGCTTTGGTGAGAAAGCCATTCATGCATTTGTTTTGTTCAGCAGAGTGCTGTCTCAGGGTTGGAGTGCTCAGAATGCACCCAATAATTTATAGCCATTTCAATCTTGATTTGTCTTCCTCTAGAATATATATAACTAAAAATACATAATATAGACATCTCCTTCCTCCATGCCCCATCTTGCTAAGCAGCTGGACTGAAACTAGTAGTCCATTTTATAGAAATCATTAAGCCAGTCACTGGCTATTTAGAATTATGTTGGCACTAGTTTCCTGCCATTTTTAATTCATTTAGCAGGGAGTCTTCAGTTCATATTCTGACCTGAGTACTACAAGGGTTCTTTTATGTCTATACCTTTCAAAACTGATGTATGTATACAGCAATCCAAAACTTTTGAAACCTATGAAAGGGTACTTAGGTTTTATTGTAGTGCTGTACTTGCCTTTCAAAATTTTTAATTGAATCCCTAATGGAGGACTTATATTTAAATACAAAGGCAGATGAGACACCTGTATTATATTTTGATATTAATTTAGTTTCCTTAGGTTTGGTGACTTTTTTTTTTTTTAGAATTTCAGAGGTGGCTTTTGAATTCCTGCATTAGGTATGTCATTGATTTGTTAAAATTAAACATAAACGTATTGAGAATTTATGTTTTGATTTGCTTCCATTAATTACAAAAATTCCCCTTTTGCTAGATTTCAATGCTGAGACACTGTGTTTTTCATAATTTGGATGTTGCTTAGGACATTGTTTTTCGAACTATGGATTTTAATCCATTAATGGGTTATGAAATCAGTTTAATGTGCTATGACCAGCCCCTTTTTTAAATGAAATAAAATAGAGCAGACAGAATAGAAACTGAGAGAGTGCATTGCATGTAGTAAGGGAAATATGTTTCTTAAAATTTTGTTTTAGGGGTGTGTGTGTGTGTGTGTTTTCTAGATCAAAATGTAGTTTTTACTGTAACAGTCAAAAAAAAATTTAAAGCCATTGGCTAATATATTATTCCTCCAACCACTTTTTCTTTTTCTTTTTTTGAGACAGAGTCTTACTCTGTCATGCAGGCTGGAGTGCAGTGCCATGATCTCAGCTCGCCACAACCTCCGCCTCCCAGGTTCAAGCGATTCTTGTGCCTTAGCCTTCCCAGTAGCTGGGATTACAGGTACACGCCACCATGCCCGGCTAATTTTTGTTTCACCATGTTGGCTGGGCTTGTTGCAAACTCCCAAACTCAGGTGATCTGCCCACCTTGGCCTCCCAAAGTGCTAGGATTACAGGCGTGAACAACCGCGCCCTGCCCCAATCACATATTGTTAAGTGTTATCATGGATGTGTTCACGTTTCATCTCATCTCCTGCAACTATCTAAAGAATTAATAAGATGTGTTCTTTTAATAAATAAATAAATTGGGAGCAGATAGCCACATAGTGAATTTTTTTACTACCTATCAGAAACTGGTAGTATTTAATACCTAGCCATATTCATAATATTCCTTCTGAATTTGCTAATTGGCAGCTAACGTAAACATTAAATCACCTGTTTATGGAATTTATAACATAATATTGACCTGAAATCTACTGGAAAGTAGACATTCTAAATAAGGTCTGATATGTCTATATCTGGTTGGTCTTGAGTGAACTGTGTGTTTGTGAAGAAACTTAAGGATTTGCTCTTTAACCAAATCATATCTTCAGGAGAAAAGTTTAATATTAATACAACTAGGGATAATATAAAAACTATGTTTTTGTAAACTAATTTGTTTTTGTCCAAGTTTTTTCTTGTGGTAAAACACACATCACATAAAATTTACCATCTTAATCATTTTAACTGTTTGGTTCAGTGACCTTAAGTACCTTCATGTTATTGTGCAACCATCACTGCCATCCATCTCCAAGATACTTTTCATCTTACAAAACTGAACTCCTGTGCTCATTAAGCAATAATTCCTATCCCCTCACTTCCCCCAGCCCCTGGCAACCGCCATTCTACTTTCTGTCTCTATGAATTTGACTATTCTGGTATCTCATGTAAGTGGAATCATACAATATTTATATTTTTGGAACTGGCATATTTCACTTAGCATAATGTTCTCAAGGTAAATCCATGTTGTGGAACATCAGAATTTCCTTCCTTTTAAAGGTTGAATACTATTACACTATATGTTTGTGCCCATTTTGCTTATTTATTCATCTTTTGATGGACATGGATTGCTTGCCCCTTTTAGCTATTGTGAATAATGCTGCTATGAACATAGGTATGCAAGTATCTCTTCAAGACTATGCTTTAATTCTGTTTAATATATATCCAGAAGTGGAATTGCTGGATCATATGGTAATTTTATTTGTAATCTTTCTAGAAGGTTCTGTACTGTTTTCCAGCAGTGGCTGCACCATCTTACATTACCACCAGCAGTGCACAGTGTTCCAGTTCCTCTATATCCTTACCACTACTTATGATTTTGGTTTTTTGTTTGTAGCCATCCTAATAGCTATGAGGTAGTTTCTCCTTGTAGTTTTGATTTGCATTTCCTAATGATTAGTGATACTGAGCACCTTTTCATGTGATATCAGCCATTTGTATATCTTCTATGGAAAAAAATCTATTCAATAAAGTCCTTTACCCATTTTGAATCATTTTTTTGTTAAATTTTAAGAATTCTGTGCATTCTGGATATTAATCTCTTATTAAATACATGATTTGAAAATATTTTCTCATATTCTATGGGTTGCCTTTTTAACTCTGTTAATAGTGACTTTTGATGCACAAAACTTTAATTTGCATGAAGTCCAATATTCCTATTTTTTTGTTTTATTACCTATGCCCTTTGGTATCATAGCCAAGAAATCTTTGAAAAATCCAGTTGCATAAAGCTTTTGCCATATGTTTGTTTTCTTTTTACTTTTCTTTTCCTTTTTTTTTTTTTTTTTGACAGGGTCTTATTCTGTCGCCCAGGCTGGAGTGCAATAACATGATCTCAGCTCACCGCAACCTCCCCTTCCTAGGTTCAAGCAATTCTCCTGCCTTAGCTTCCTGAGTAGCTGAAACTAAAGCCATGTGCCACCAGGCCTGACTAATTTTTGTATTTTTAGTAGAGATGGAGTTTCCCACTTTGGCCAGGCTGGTCTCGAACCTCTGAGCTCAAGTGGTCCACCTGTCTCGGCCTCCCAAAGTGCTGAGATTACAGGTGTGAGCCACCATGCCCAGCCACCATATGTTTCCTTATAAGAATTTTGTAGCTAATTTGTTTTTAATGATTTTGCAAGCCTAAATTAATTTTTAGCAGGAATTAATAAAGTTTAAAGTAACAAAGTGTAACTCTTGAAAACTAATTATGTACTTTAAAAGGAAAAAGGATTGAAAGGAAGACTTTTACACTTTTATTTCATACACTGTCTATGTGTGATCTTTCACTTTTATAATGAGCATTACTGCCTTTCAGATAAAAAGAAGATGTGTTTCTCAATTATGTCACTGTCTACAGTATTCTAAGCACTTAAGTTCTCAGTAGAAAACTGAAACCCCATTTTCCAATAGAAATGTATTAGTAAGCTCAGGCTGCCGTAACAAACACCATAGACTGGGTGGCTCAAACAACAAAAATTTGTTTCTCACAATTCCATTAGTTAGAAAGTACAAGAACAGGCCCAGCAAGGTTCAGTTGCTGGTGAAGGCTCTATTTTTGGCTTACAGGTGGCATCCTTCTTGCTGTGACCTCACATGACAAAGAAAGAGATGTGATAGTATTAGTGGCCCTATAAGATAGATGTATCTCTCCCTCTCTTCATCTTATAGGGCCACTAATCCTATCCCATTAGGGCCCCAACCTTACAATCTCAATTAATCTTAATTGCCTGCTAAATATCCTATCCCTAAACACAGTCACATTGGCGGTTAAGGCTTCAACATATGAATTTGGAGGATGGCGAGGCACAATTAGTCCATAGGAAAAATATTTTATTTCTTCTGAAAGGGAAACTTGGGTGGTTAAGAAGAGGAGGAATCATATAAAAGACTTGGGGTTACCATATAGTTTTACTGTTAAAATTGATTTTCCAGTGGAGCATTGATCTACTGTACAAAGGAAGGAAAAATAAAGAACAATCAGAAGGCCTCTATTGCCCTGGATTTACTGAACGTGTGGTGATGATGCATTTGGCAAAACATAAACCAAAAGGGAGACAGTGGGATATATGTTGAGAGAACCCTTCCTGAAGTAAACAATCTTTTCTTTTGACTGTGGAAAAAAGAGCTCTCCACCCATTCTGAATTATCAGCAACCCCAGTGAAGTAAGATTCTGGCATCTGTTACCATCACTAAATAGTACTTAACAGGTCCATATCAGTTAAACATGGTGAAATTTAGTTTTATCAAATAATAATTCTGTTGTAGGAACTTAGAGGGTGCATATTTTGTCTCTCAAGTACAAGTAGTGCCCCCTTATCCACGGAGGATTCATTCTAAGACCCCAGTGGATACCTGAAATGGTGGGTTGTACCAAACTCTGTATATACTATGTTTTTTCTATACATACCTATGATAATGTTTAATTTATTAATTAGGCACAGTAAGACATTAATAACAATAACTAATAGTAATATAGAACAATTATAATGATATGCTGTAATAAAAGCTAGGTGAATGTGGTCTTCCTGTCTCTCAAAATATCTTACTGTACTAAGTATGGTAATGATGTGAGATGATAACTGAGAAGGCTACTCTAGTGTATAAAGTGTGGATATGCTGGACAAAGGGACAACTCACATGCTGGGTAAGTGGTATGGCACGAGATCTCATTACACTACTCAGTATGGCATTCATTTTAAACTTACAATTTTTTTCTTTTCTTGAGACAGGGTCTCATTCTGTCACCCAGGCTGGAGTGCAGTGGCACAATTAGGGCTCTCCACAGTCTCAGCTTCCCAGCTCAGGTGATCCTCCCACCTCAGTCTCCTGACTAGCTGGGACTACAAGCACACCTCCATGCCCAGCTAGCTTTTTGTATTTTTTGTAGAGATGTGGTTTTGCCAAGATCAGTTGTCCAGACTGATCTTGCACTCCTGGTCTCAAGTGATCCTCCCACCTCAGCCTCCCAAAGTGCTGAGATTACAGGCATAAGTCACTGCACCCGGCCTAAACTTGTAGATTATTTATTTCTGGAATTTCCCATTTAGTGTTTTCAGACTGTAGTTCACTGGAGGTAACTGAAACTGAGGAAAGCAAAACTGTTAGTAAGGGGAGAGTAGAGTACTGTTTTTAATTTGTCAGTAATATTTGCAGTAATGTAAGGCAATGGAGGAAAAAGAATTAAAACAAATGGCCTGCCCCCCAGAGAAAGAAATGAAGATGAAATAAAAGAAGGCAGGTGATACCATCTAAACTCCTTTTAAATATGATAAATATATGGATCTCTAGGTCAGGTTTTCACAAATTATGGTTCATCTGCCTACTCTCTATTATTGTACAGCCTTAAGGTAAGAATGTTTTTTACAGATTTAAGAAGTTTTTAAAAATCAACATAACATTTTATTATATATAAAATTATATAAACTTGAAGTATCAGTGTTCATAAACATTGCCACACTCGGGTGTGGATGTTCCACAATTGGAACATCGCCACACTTAATGTGTTTATGTATTGCCTATGCTTGTTTTCATACTATGAGAGTAGAGTAAAGTAGTAGTGACAGAAACCATATGGGACAACTTCATTGCTTTAAAGTACTGCTAAGTGGACTACAAATCATAGTTTAATAACTGACAACATTTTGAGTAGCATGCATATTGTCATGCCATGGCATTTTATTTTATTTTTAATTAGAAAAATTATTTCTGCTCCTCTCATATATCTTATTGTTCAGGAAACAGTTTATATACATATCTCAAGTAATCTACCATCACATACTCTATTTAAAGACAAAGCAGACCGGGCACAGTGGCTCACACCTATAATCCCAGCACTTTGGGAGGCCAAGGCAGGCAGATCACCTGAGGTCACGAGTTCAAGACCAGGTGAAACCCCGTCTCTACAAAAATACAAAAATTACCCAGGCATGATGGTGGGCACCTGTAATCCCAGCTCCCTGGGAGGCTGAGGTGGGAGAATCACTTGAACCTGGCAGGTGGAGGTTGCAGTGAGCTGAGATCAAGCCATTGCATTCCAGCCTGGGCAACAAGAGCGAAACTCTGTCTCAAAAAATAATAACAAAATCAAATTAAAAAATAAAGGCAAAGCACCTTAGGTAAAGCTGATCAGCTGTCCAGAGTTCTCAGCCTATGGAATCTTCCTTCCTGATTTTATGTTAATTTCTGAAAATCAGAAATGTCATCTCCAAAAAATGTTAAGGGGGTTGTAAAAAATAATCACTTTATTCAATATTATAATTGTAGATATGGAGTATATTTTCTTTTAGAAAATGGAAAACTAAGAAGAAAATGTTTCTCAACATTGTTGGTATATCAATAGGTCAGCAGGAAAAAAAATACTGTGATAAACTTGTCTCTTTGATACCAAGAGGAAATTCTAGTCTAAGCTTTAATATACTTCCTGTTTTTTCGCAAGGTATTTCTTTTACTGGTGCTCTTCATTCTTTTCCACATTTCGTATTAGAGGATTGGTACAGCCTTTAAAACTTCATTGACAGGAGCAAATCCAGTATCCACTGATTTCTTCTCAAAAGCAGTCTAACCCATCAGATAGCCCAGCAATTTCCTTCTCATGAATACTCTAGCCATGAAAATACTCAATAGGACACAGATGAATTTAATGAATAGAAGAAGAAATCTGTTGAGTTTTGGGATATTTGGTGCATTCAATTGTTCCAGGATTATGAAACTTAAACCTCCCATTGTAAGCAGGAAGCTGGATGCAAGTCCTTCCATAATATATTGTCCATTTACTCTGTAGACCAAGAAAGCTACTGGCCTCTAATGCCTGTGTTCATCAGTCATAGAGCTAACACTTGCAGGTTCAACAATAACATCATAAATTAATCCTCCAGTGGTAAGGAAGTAAGACACCACCACCAGAGCATACACAGTCATGGCCAATACCATGTGCAGTCAGGGCGGCTTCTTCAGCTTCAGGTTAGGACATTCAGGGACATTCAAGCACTAAGAACAGGACACAACACAAAGTCTCCATGTTGGTGACAGCAAGGGCCATTCTTGGCCTCAAGACCCACACACTACCTGGAAACGATTTTTAAATTTATTTTTTATTATCAGTGCATGCCAATCATGCCAAACAAGAAAAAAATATAAAATTAGCATTAGTGCTTTTAAGGCAGAGTGGAGCGTAGATTATTTTGTTATAAAATTAGGTGGCAAAGGATTGTGGGGTTTGTTTGTTTGAGACAGAGTCTTGCTGTGTCACCAAGGCTGGAGTGTGGTGTCTCAATCTTGGCTCACTGCAACCTCTGCCTCCTGGGTTCAAGCGATTCTCCTGCCTCAGCCTCCTGAGTAGCTGGGATTACAGGTGCACATCACCACACCCAGCTAATTTTTGTGTTTTTAGTACAGATGGGGTTTCACCATGTTAGCCAGGCTGGCCTTGAATTACTGGCCTTAAGTGATCCGCCTGCCTCAGCTTCCCAAAGTGCTGGGATTACAGGCATGCACATTGCAACTGGCAGATTGTTTTTATTATACAATAACATTATAGTTGTGCTGAAAGAAAATCATATATGTTTACATTAGCCAACTAAACACTCATCACAATATTTGCAACTCACAGGAAAATAGCAGTCAGAAAAATTAGGAAATTTAAAATGGAATATCTCATATTTCATCACAGCAGAATTTCTTCACAAAAATTAAAAAATGAAAATTAGTGCAACCAAAATAAATTTCTTATGGCTCATTTGTTAACCAAGAAGGAAAACCATTTACAGATAGTAAAATTATAATAATTGAATTATACTTGACTGCAGTAGTTTACAACTTTTAGCCTTTCAGCAAAGATAGTTGCTCAAGGGTTGGGGATATTGAGAGCAGCACAATAATCAATTAAATAACAAGCAAGTGACTATCAGTTTTTATTGGTTCTTAATGAGTCAACAGGTTACTGCTAAGTTGTTTTTTATTTGAGAAACAAATGCTGAGTTTAGAGGGACTAACAAACTAGTCTCTATAAACAGCCTTTGTGAAAAAAAACTGTGGGCAAAAATAGTTTCAAAGAAACTGAGAAAACGCTAATTGAGTACAACCTGAGGTGGAATCTACTAAGATGTGTTACAAATATATGTAGATCAGAAAAATAGTTAGACAAATTTACAGAACTTATGAAAACATAAAGTGTTTAAAGCCTATGGTTCATTTTATTAGTCATTAGCAGGTGCTTTGCAGAAAATATTTGAACCATTATGTGTATTTTTTAAAAATAGCTTTATTGAAATAACATTCACAAACCAAGCAATTGACCCATTTAAAGTGTATGATTCAGCCAGACACAATGGATCATGCCTGTAATCCAAGCATTTGGAAGGCCAAGGCAGGAAGGTCACTTGAAGCCAGGAGTTTGAAATCAACCTAGACAATATAGTGAGACCCCATCTCTAGAAAAAATAAAAAAATAAAAATAGTGGCACACACCTGTAGTCCCAGCTATTAGGGAAACCAAGATGGGAGGATTGCTTGAGCCCAGGAGGTCAAGGCTGAAGTGAGACAAGATTGCACCACTACAGTCCAGCCTGAGTGACAGATCAAGACCCTATCTCAAAAGCAAAAACAAAGGTGTACAATTCAGCCAAGTATGGTGGCTCTTACCTGTAATCCCAATGCTTTGGAAGGACAAAGCAGAAGATCACTTGAGGCCAGGAGTACAAGACCAGCCTGGGCAACATATTGAGACCCTGTCTCTACAAAAAAAAAAAAAAAAAAAAACTAGAAAACTAAAAATTAGCCAGGTGTCATGGTGCATGGCTGTAGTCCCAGCTACTCTGGAGGCTGAGGCAAGAAGATCCCTTGAGCCCAGGAGTTCAAGACTGCAGTGACTTAGGATCATGCCGCTACACTTCAGCCTGGGTGAGAGAGCAAGACCTTGTCTGAAATAAAATAAAATGTACAATTAAATGTGGAGGTTATTTTTGTATACCCACAGTATTTTGCAACCATTGCCACAATTCCATTTTTAAAACATTTTTCCCTCTAAAAGAAACCTTCTACCAATTTCCTCTCCCCAACCTACTCCTCACCCCTAAGAAATCATTTATCTACTTTCTGCCTCGATAAATTTGACTACCCTTCTTCTTCAAGATTGTTTTGGCCATTCTAAATCTCTTACATTTCCATACAAATTTTAAGATCACCTCGGCAATTTCTGAAAATATTATATATTATTGAACCATTGTCAACAGTGAACATTCGTTCTTGTGGACTTGGCTATCATCAGTTCCATGAATTTTTTCATGGAACTTCAAATAGAAGTTGAATATTCTGACTTGCCATATTATTACCCAGCATTTTGACAGCTTAGCAGTGGCAAAGTTTTACTGCAAATATTTGCACTGGGGCCAAGACTGAATGTTTTGTGAATGAAACTGTTGTTCCATACATCTATGGAGCACTGAATGGCTTTTGAAATAAGCTTTTGCTGTGAACTTAATAATGTTTCTTAACTGAATTGATTCAGAAATTATAAGACAAAATTATATACAAGACAAGTACTTATAGCAAAACTTAAACTGAAGTAAAGTCATTTTAATAACAACTAATTTATGATGCATAAGTCAAACTGCTTTATATACTTCCCCTGTTGTCAAAAGTTAAAATGTGCTACCTTCATCCCCACTCATATTTGCAATAGATATATTTTCAAGTTCAAATTACAGTTCTAGCACTGACTTTCAGATCTCAATGCAAATGCAAGATAAATTTCTTTTTTTTTTTTTTTTGAGGCGGAGTCTCGCGCTGTGGCCCAGGCTAGAGTGCAGTGGCCGGATCTCAGCTCACTGCAAGCTCTACCTCCCGGGTTTGCGCCATTCCCCTGCCTCAGCCTCCCGAGTAGCTGGGACTACAGGTGCCTGCCACCTCGCCTGGCTATTTTTTTGTATTTTTTAGTAGAGACGGGGTTTCACTGTGTTAGCCAGGATGGTCTCGATCTCCTGACCTTGTGATCCACCCGTCTCGGCCTCCCAAAGTGCTGGGATTACAGGCTTGAGCCACCGCGCCCGGCCGCAAGATAAATTTCTATATTTCAAAATCCATTTTATTGTGCAATTGGAGGTGCTTCCACCTAACCTTTAATTGGGAATAATTAGTTTTCAAGTATGACATGCTAAAAGGCAAATATCAAGAGAAGAATCTAATAAAATTCTATGAAAGTCTTCTAAGAAATTAATATGCTCCACTAAAATAAGCTCATTTTGGGATGTATGGAGTTTTTTGGTGATGGTTATGCAATATGATAAACATACTAAAAATCATTGTACACTTTAAATGGATGTACACACTTTCAAATGATTAAACAGTGAATTTATATGTTATGTAAATTTTATCTCAATTAAGAAAATTATAAATTCATGGATTAATATCAATATATGCCAGTACCTATCAATGTGAAAGACATTTTCAAAGAGGAGATATGTAAAATCTCATTACAGGTCAGATGGGCATTTGCAACTGATTTTGATGATAGGGAATACTAACTCTGAACCCCAATTAAACAAGATGGTTTTTGTTAATTCCATTCTTTTCACTAGAAAACTTGGCTTACAAAAAGTTGTAGTCAGTTATTAGATTTTGAATTTTGTGAAAATTTGTCTTCTCTCTTGCTATGTAAATACCTGTATAATATCCTACATTTGGCCTATTAGCTTGCAGTGCCTAAAATATTTACTGTCTATCCCTTTGCAGAAAAAATTTGTCAACCCTGTTCTCACAAATAGACTTATGTATTTACTAGGAGGACAGTTTGTATCTATGGAATGCTGTTAACAGTATATCCTTGGTTATGGATTGCTTATTGCAAACATACCTAGAATCTGGATTTATAACCCCAGAGAATATCACGCAAGCTACACAGCTCTGAAATATAAAATGGAGATATATCACAACTTAAACATTCTCCACTGTGTGAGGTAACCCTTTAAATTAATTTAGAGGCCTCACCTATTGTTCTGGACCACAGAGTGAATGATGTGAGAAGGAAGGGGCCCTAAGAAGCCAGCAGGGCTTCCCTGGATGTCTTCCTACTTTGCCTATGCCTCTTGATTGCTTTTTATCTTGCTTTTGTGGGTTCTTTTGTTTTTTTCTTTTTTGGAGACAGACTCCCTCTGTCTCCTGGGCTGGCGTGCATGATCTCAGCTCACTAAAATCTCCGACTCCCAGGTTCAAGCAATTCTCATGCCTCAGCCTCCAGAGTAGCTGGAACTAAAAGCGTGAGCCACCAAGTCCTGCTAATTTTTTGTATTTTAGTAGAGATGGGGTTTCACCATGTTGCCCAGGTTGGTCTTGAATTTCTGAGCTCAGGCAATCTGCCCGCCTGGGACTCCCAAAGTGCTAGGGTTACAGGTGTGAGCCACTGCACGTGGCTTGATTGCTTCTATCTTTGAAATTATTAGTAAAGATTGATACTAGGCAAGCTGTCTGGTATTTGTGAGTCAGATTTGACAGTACAGTCCTGTGTTATCTCAAGCACTATTCAAGTGTTTGAAAGGCTAAAGTAAGTTTTTTCTTGTTTTTTGTTTGTTTTTGTTTTTTGTTTTGTTTCGTTTTTGAGACGGAGTCTCGCTCTGTCGCCCAGGCTGGAGTGCAGTGGCGCGATCTCGGCTCACTGCAAGCTCTGCCTCCTGGGTTCACGCCATTCTCCTGCCTCAGCCTCCCAGGTAGCTGGGACTACAGGCGCCAGCCACCGTGCCCGGCTAATTTTTTGTATTTTTAGTAGAGATGGGGTTTCACCATGTTAGCCAGGAAGGTCTCGATCTCCTCACTTCGTGATCCACCCGCCTCAGCCTCCCAAAGTGCTGGGATTACAGGCGTGAGCCACCGCGCCCAGCCAGGCTAAAGTAACTTTCCAAAGAAGAGTTGCAACAGCATTTTTGGCAAGACCATCCAAATATTTTATGCTTAGAGTAGATCATAATGACTTTCACTTAAAATAGGCAAAGAATTATGTTTTCTAAAATAGTGACTTAGTGTAATTTGGTAAGGAGCATATGTTACTTTCTGTTCAACAGTAAACATATTTCTTGAAGATATCTAAGCTCAGTCCTTTCTATAAAGTTTTGTTATTTATAATTAAATACTTTTTCATGAAAACAAACCAATATACGCAAGTAGTAAGGATGCTAAGACCTAACATGCTGCATCATTTGTAAATAGCAAAAGTTAAATTTCATCATGTAACATCATTCACCACACCCAGCAACTTTTTTGTATTTTTTGTAGTGATAGGGTTTTGTCATGTTTCCCAGGCTGGTCTTGAACTCCTGGGATCAAGCAATCCTCCCACCTCGGCCTACCAAAGTGCTGGGATTACAGGTGTGAGCTGCCACACCCAGCCTACTTTGTCAGATTTTGATAAATGATTATTCCTTAAAATCTTTATGAAAGTACTATTGCCCTTGAGATTTTTTCCCCCATTTTTTATGGCACAATTCTTCAGTTTGCACCAAGGAAAATCTTGCGTTTCAAGACTTAAGAACTTTTAGGGAAAAAAAAACCTTTTAAGAAATTCTTACTGATTTCCCTGGAATATTTTAGTCTTGGTTCTTGTGATATCTATTATTAACGTCTTTTTCCTAAAGATATATAAGGTCAGTCCTCTGAGATACTGGTATTATAACTTTGTAATGTTTCTACTTTTTTAGACTCCTCATAATATAACTTTGACAAGAAAAAAACTTATAAATATGAAACAGTGTTACAATGTTTGATTTTGTAAATGACACCTCACTGCATATCACATCATGAAAATACGAAAATCTTTGTGATGATGATGAAATTGGAAGACTTTTGCTTCAAATGAAAATGTGTATGAAATTCATCAGTGGAAGAAAGAATAGGAAACATTAATAAAAGTGGTTTATCTGAGTGGCTAGTACCATTAAGAAACATACAGTTGTGAATATGTTATGTGTCATGTTTTTGTTTTTGTTTTTAAGGGAAGGCATTAACTTTTGAGCTACGTCCAGAATAGCATCATCTTCATGGGTATTCCCTACTCCTAGGATTTCAGAAAACCTTTGATAACTAATTGAGAAAATGCAGAAGATCTTGCAGACAGATGAAATTACCGATACACAAGCTGTTAGAAAAGGAAAGAGGAAAAGGACAGAGACAATGGACTCAGAAAATACAAATAGTGACATGGATAAAGGACAGGTTGGTTTTTGTTACCTTGATTCAACTTTATTATCTAGCTCAATCATAATTTCATGATTTCTTTCATAATTTATTAGTGCTTCGCCCTCTTATTTCATTCTTTTCATTTCTTTGTTCAATGGAGAAGATATAATCTTATGTTCTTCTTCTTTTTAAAAATGTTTTGTAGAGAGAGGGTCTCCCTGTGTTGCCCAGGCTGGTTTCAAATTCCTAGGCTTAAGTGATCCTCCCACCTCGGCCTCTCTAAGTGCTGGGATTACAGTTGTAAGCCCCTGCATCATCTTATGTTCTCTTTTTAATGTTGAACAGTTGAGTTAGAAATATACTCAACAATTTACCTGCTTCTGTTTTTCAAACTTTCCTTAATAGTCTGAGAAAGTAAAAGATCAGCAAAAAGTCAAAAAATATTTTTTCCTCCCCCCAAATACTGAAGAAGTTGGAATGCCTCATCTTTAAGACATACTGTTTGCTTTTCTTTTTAGACCCCAGTTTGTGGCCCGTCTTTATCACTGGTTTGGTCAGGGTGCCTCTCCTATCTTTATTTATTGATTTGTTCCTTTTAAATATGAATTCCCCACTCCCATTCCCCACCTATACTTTGGACAACCAATCAATATATTTATTTCTGTATCTTTTTATTTGTGTGTTTTTGTAATACATATATTTGTGTATGTCTCTGTAATGTAGTGTTTTATTTCATATATTCTTATTTAAATAAATATTACATTCTTATGGTTTAAAATATTTTTTAGAGGTTAACAGTGAAAAGTCTCCCTCACATCCCTGTCTCCCACTTATCCTGTTCCTGCCGCCAGCCTCCCAATAAAAGTAATTATATTTATTGCTTTCTTGTTTGCCTTTCCAGTGTTTCTTCATTCAAATAAATCAAATGTGAATATACATTCTTATCCCTGTCTTTGGCACAAAACTAACCATATATATTGTTTTACACTTTTCTTTTTTACTTAATATATTTTGAAGGTATTTCAATTATTATACAGAGAGCTTTGTATTTTTTACAGCTCCATATTATTGCACTGTGTGTATTCACTATCTTTTATTTAACTGATTCCCTATGATAAATATCAGTTGTTTCCAATCCTTTTCTCATTATTTAACACAAACCACACAACCCTGTGCCACCTTATGTGTACATCATTTGGTAGCACAGTAGTATTAAAATATAGACCTTAATCTGTTTCTGATTTTCAATCAGCACTGTTTTTTAAAAAATAAATTTTATCGTGTGTATTTCAGGTATACATCATCACATTATAGGAAACATATAGATAGTAAGAAGGTTACTATAGTGAAGCAAATTAACATATCCATCACTCACAGTTACCCATTTTTAAAATTTTTGTGACAAGAGCAGATAAAATCTACACACGTAGCACGAATCCCAAACACAATACAATTTTATTACCTATGGTCCTTGTGTGGTACATTAGATCTCTAAACTTGTTTGTTCTATGTATCTGCTACTTCGTATCCTCTGACTTACATCTCCTCATTTTCTCTCCTCTAAGCCCCATCTGCCCTGGTAATGACTGTTTTGTTCTCTATCTCTGTATATTTGAAAGCTTTTTTTAGATTCCATATATAAGTGAGATCATGCAATAATTTTCTTTCTGTGTCTGGTTTACTTCACCTAACATAACATCCTCCAGGCTCATCTACATTGTGGCAAATAGCAAGATCTTGTTCTTTTTTAGGGCTCAATGATATTCCATTTATAAATATATTAATTCTACAGTTTCTTTATCCATTCATTCATTGATGGACACTTTGCTTGTTTCCACACAATTAGCACTGTTTTTAATACCTATCTATATTGCTATGCATACATCTGATCCATTGCTTCTAGCTGCTGCATAGCACCGTATTTTATTTATTCTTTCCTCAGTGATGAATACCTAGATTGCCTCCAGCATCTTGCTACCACAAACAATGACAAAGTAAATATCCTTACACATGTCCTTTTAAGAAACTTTGTGAGGCCGGATGCAGTGGCTCATGCCTATAATCCCAGCACTTTGGAAGACTGAGGCAGGAGGATCACTTGAGCCCGGGAGTTTGTGACCAGCCTGGGCAACACAGGGAGACCCTGGCTCTACCAAAAAATGTTTTAAATTAATCGGGTGCAATTGCTCACACCTACAGTCCCAGCTACTTAGGAGGCTGAGGTGGGAGGATCGCTTGAGTCTAGGAGTTTGAGGCTGCAGTGAGCTGTGTTCCCATCACTGCACTTCGGGCTGGGTGACAGAGCCAGACCTTGTCTCAAAAAAAAGAAAAAAGAAAAAAAAAAAAAACTGTGTGACAATTTATCTGGGATAAATACATAGGAGGGTGATTTATACCTTATAAGTTATATGTTTATTTCTAGTTCATTTGACTGGATATTATAAAATTACTTTTCGAGAATGTTCACATCAGTGTACGTGCCCAGCATCAGTGTTTAAGAGGTTCCTATATTTGTACTTCCCTACAACCATTAGTGTTAATATTCAATTTTCTAGTTTTTGCCAAATTGATGGCTGAAAATGATATCTCATTGTTTTAATCTGCTGATGCAGGTTTGGGGGAACTCAAGGATTGCTTGAGAGGTAAAAACAGTCACATGCTCTTGCAGGCCGGTATTGTGGCTTCTTTTGCAAAAACTTAATAGCTTTCTAAACCACTTATTTCTTTTTTGTTCCATTGAAATTCACTATAGCCAGAGATTTTATTTGATCATAGACTGTAAGCCTGAAAACTGTTCTCTTCAATTATGGCATCTGTATTCAGCCTCTTTTCTCTCCAATTCATGACAGTTATCTAAACACCATACAAAACAAAAAGCTTGAAGGTAACACCCTGCGTGTGAAGCTTACCACTGGGCTGGATCCCATTATCTGGCAAGAACACAAAGAAAAGCTCTTGAGAAAGCCTTAAGGATACAGTCTTACCTCCTGCTATTTAGATATAAAAGTAATTGGCTTTTTCAAAACTTGAAGATTGAATATCACTGGACTCTCACTTAATTTAAATTGCATGCTGCACTCAGAGAGCCTTCCATGTCTGCTTGCACACTGACCAGCACTGACAAGGAGTAGCTGATACATACCAGCATTCTTTTTCCAGGCTCAATAAGCTGGTGGTCTGCCTTCAAAGGTATTCCAGGTGACTGTTGTCCAAATACGCCCCAAGATCTAACAAGAATCAATGGCTATCCAGCATGCCATGCCTGCGAGCTTTTTGTCTACCACCTGACCTCTCAGTAATTCAAATATATTTTAGGTTTTAGGTATTCCTACTTCTGGGTATTAAATTTTGGACTAGTTATGGTATATGTTGCAAAGGCTGTAAAATAGACCCAAATAACATAATAGTGGCTTATACAGGATGAAGTTTATTTCCCTCTTACCTAATAGTAAGAGCAGTTTAGGGGTGCTACGGCAGCTTCACATGATGAGGGTCCCTCTTACTTTGTTGATCTACCTTCATCAACACACAGTCTCTATCTCTGGGTCTACCCTCCCCTCACCCTCCCATCATGCCTTCCCCTCTGCCAACAGAAGAAGGAGAATACAGGCAGAAGAAGGCATGCTTGTTCTTTTAAGGTTATGAACAAGTCAGTGGTCCAAAACACTCCTGCTCCTATCCTATTGGAGCGAACTTAGTCATAGTCACACTGAGCTGTGTGGGAGTCAGGGAAATGAAGCCTTTAGCTGACAACTATGAGCCCAGCTAAAACCTTTATGGTACTATAGAAGAATGGTAGAACAGACACCTGGAGATAGCTAGCAGTCTCTGAACTGTCCATTTTTCTATTAGGTTTTTGTTTTCTGTTCGTTTTCTTGGTTTATTCTGATAGATTTCCTGTTCTGTCAATTCTTATTGATTTGTATAAATACCTTATCTATTGTAGAAATTAGTCTCTTATGGTTTGAGATATTACAAATATATTCTCCCAATCTAATATGTGTCTGTTAACTTTATTTCCTTCCATTGATGCTTACAAATGGATTACTTTTGCCTGATGTCCTTTCCCTCTTGTAGCAACTTGCTAAAACTTGCTAACAAGAACATAGATTCTAATTACTAATAATAGAATTATGGTCTTAATAGGTCATCTTCAGTTTTTAAAATTTTCTTATTTCCATTTAATCAATACATAAATTTTTCTTTAGGATTTATACATTTAATATGAGTACATTAGCTATTTGCCTACTTATGATATTAGTAATTTTCATCACTATAAGGTGTATTACACATGTATGTATTACAACCACATATATAACAATGACATATACAAACTTATACATATATTGGTACATTTATAAAATAAAGGTTGGGACCAGGTATAGTGGCTGGCACCTATAATCCCAGCTACTTGGGAGGCTGAGGCAGGAGGACTGCTTGAGCCTAGGAGTTTGAGGCTGCAGTAAGCTAAAATTGTGTCACTGCACTCCAGCCCAAGCAAAAGAGTAAGACCTGTTTCCAGAAAATAATAAATAAATAAATAAATAAAATAAAGGTTGAATGTAAATGCTATAAATCATATAAAAATGTAATTGTATTTTCTATAGCCAATCTCATCTGGCTTTCAATTCTCCATTCTTGATTGATAAGACAATAAAAAGCTTAAACTTGTTTATTCATTTTCTAGTGTAAAACAGTCTTTTTGAGCTAATATTATTTAAGTCACTTCAGGATTTAAGCCTCAATGAATTCTAAATTCTTCCCCTCCTCCACTTTTTACTTCTTTTCTTGGGAAGTGAACCAAGTTTTTTGAAGTCTTACACTCAGCCCCTGGGAAAAGATATCTGATCTTTTACTGAGGTTTTAACTTTCCTGCCTTGTTTCAGGGTGTCCCTTGGTGTTACTGTTGAGCCAATCCTTACAGGTCCATTGGGGATTCTATTGGTAGCTGCCGCTGAATTTTGCCATCCTGACACGCACTGCCGTCTTCTATAATGTTCTGGCAACTTGTGGCCTCTCTGTCTAGATATGAAGCTGTTTGTGTTTCTTTTCTTTTCTTTTCTTTTCTTTTCTTTTCTTTTCTTTTCTTTTCTTTTCTTTTCTTTTCTTTTGAGATGGAGTCTCGCTCCATTGCCCAGGCTGGAGTGCAGTGGCACAGTCTCTGCTCACTGCAACCTCCACCTCCTGGGTTCAAATGATTCTCATACCTCAGCCTCCCAAGTAGCTGGGATTACAGGCATAAGCCACCACTCCTGGCTAATTTTTTTTGTATTTTTAGTAGAGACGAGGTTTCACTATGTTGGCCAGGCTGGTCTTAAACTCCTGACCTCAAGTGATCTGCCCACCTCCACCTCCCAAAGTACTGGGATTACAGGCATAAGCCACCATGCCCGGCCATCTGATTATATTTCATTAGTTCCTCCAGAACTTACCTATCCCCTAACTAGAACACAAGCACCATTTGGATTCTCCAGCTGTTTTGCATGAGCTCCGGGAAATCTGGATGTTGTCTCTGGCCCATTTGTCTGGACACCAATTTGGCCATTTCCTATCTATGGCTCAGAGAGACACCATGTTACCCTGATGCTGAACATGCAGACTCTTTAGGGAACTTAAGAATGCACTAAGCAAGGATCCAGCCTGCTGTTCTGGGATTGCCCCCATTTATCTGTATGTCTCTACCATATACTCCCACCCCTGAGATTCATCTCCTTTCCCCCTAAAGCGCAGGGGCAGGAAAAGCAAAGACATTTAAATCAGATTTCATGCTAATCAAGTTCTTATTCCCCAGGCTCCTCCTCCATGCACCAGAATGTCTTTTCTTTTCCTGGGCAGTAGAGGCTTTCTTTATGTTATACCTTTACCTCTTCTACTCTCAGGTTAATTTTTTAAAATTTTATACAACAAACTTCTAGGTTTGTATCCCTATAAATTCCACTCTGTATTCCAATTTTCCAGATGTGGATATATATACATATATATGTGTGTGTGTGTGTGTATATATATATACGTGTGTGTGTGTGTGTGTGTATATATATATATAAAGGCTAGTTTGGTAGTTTGAAAAAATCCTTTTATCTCAACACAGCTTGAATGTTACAACTTAAAAGCATATGTTTTCAAATAATTGTCTTGCTATTGACCTTTAAAACTATTTTTTAAACTAAAAGGTAAATGTGAATGCTTTTTTTCCATTTTTTGTTTGTTTGTTTGTTTGTTTATTTCTGAGACAGAGTCTTGTTCTGTTGCCCAGACTGGAGTGCAGTGGTGCGATCTTGGCTCATTGAAACCTCCGCCTCCTGGGTTCAAGAGATTCTCTTGCCTCAGCCTCCTGGGTAGCTGGGACTACAGGCGCATGCCATCATGCCCAGCTAAATTCTTGTATTTTTAGTTGAGACAGGGTTTCACCGTGTTAGCCAGGATGGTCTCGATTTCCTGACCTCATGATCCGCCAGCCTCAGTCTCCCAAAGTGGTGGGATTACAGGCATGAGCCACCGCACCCGGCTGTGAATACTTTTTTCCCCACTGAATCCGCTCTCCCCCAATACGCCCCAAAATTGACCTTATAGGATAGTCTCAATCAGAAGGTTGTGAATGGGAAATATGAAGGGAAGTGGATAAAGGAGACGAATTACAAAGAAGGGAACTTATGTTGTATACTAACATGATTAAAATGATTATTGAATGTTTACTATGTGCAATGCAATATGACAGATGTTCTCTATATATTGCCTCATGTCAACTTTTATTTTTTTACTTTAAAAATACAATGAGCTCCAATAAAGCTGCTGCCCATCCCAAGACCTAAAACATTACTATACCTTATAACTTCCTATAGACTCCTAACCTACCCCATTCCCTGCCTGCCTCATTCTAGAAGTAATCATATTCAATTTTGTTTAATTTACTTGTGTTTTAATAGTTTTATAGGCCGGGCATGGTGGCTCATGCCTGTAATCCCAGCACTTTGGGAGGCCGAGGTGGGCAGATCACTTAAGGTCAGGAGTTTGAAACCAGCCTGGGCAATATGGCAGAACCTTGTCTCTACTAAATGTACCAAAAAAATTAGCTGGGCATGGTGGCACGTGCCTGAAATCCCAGCTATTCAGGAGGCTGAGACAGGAGAATCATTTGAACCCAGGAGGTGCAGGTTGCAGTGCGCCATGATCGCGCCTCTGCACTCCATCCTGGGAGACAGAGTGAGATTCCATCTCAAAAAGTAAATAAATAAATAATAACAATAATAGTTTTATAAAAATATATATACACAACTATAATGTAGTCTCATTATACATTTCTATATAAATATATTATATATTATAGATTATATATCATATATGACATATATTTACCTAGATAATGTATCATTAGTTTTATCTGTTCTTAAACTTTGCAAAAAGTATACCATATTATGTTTACTTCTGGAACTCGCATTTCTCACTCAACATTTTACCAAAATTCATTCATTTTGTCTGTAATTTATTCACCATCAATGCTGTATAATATCCAAACTTGTAACTAATGCATTTACCCATTGTCCTATCGATGGGAATTTGGGCTGTTTTCAGGGTTTTCGCCATTATGAACAACAGTATTATGGAAAGTCTTGGACTACAAATATTGAAAATTTCTCTTATGTATAGACCTAGAAATCAATTGCAAGATCAGAGGGTAGGTGAATGTTAAAATTTACAAGATAATGTTAAATGTTTTCCAGAGTAGTTCTGCCAATTTACATTTCCACCAGCAATATGAGGAAATTCCATTGATCTATGTCTACTCCATGCTTTTGTCAAGCTCATTCATATTTTTGCCCCAAATCATATCTCATTGTCATTTTGATCTTCTCTTCCCTGGTTGTTAACGAAGTTGAGCATCCCTTTGTATATTTATAAGCCCTATGGGTTTTCTGTTCTGTAAAATATTTGTTCATGCCATTTGCCTATTTTTCTATTTAATTGCTGGCTTCTTTTTCCTTACTGATTTGTCACCTAACAGTATTGCAAATATTCACCAGTTGCGATGTGTCTTTTCACTTTCTTTAATGTGCCTTAATGAAGAAAAGTTCTTAATTTTAATTTAGCTGAATTTATTAACCTTTTTTATTATGATCAATTATTTTATGCCTAAGAAATTCTTTCCTGCCCCAAGTTCAAAATACCTGCACTTATATTTTCTCACAACTTAAACTTTTGTTTTTGATGTTTAAATTCTTTATCCATATGACGTTGTGTGTGTGCGTGTGTGTGATAACAGATCCATTTCCTTTACGTTTTTTTTTCCAAACGGTTAACCAATTTTTTCAAGCTTTATTTGTTGAACAGATCCCATTTCTGCAGTAAGCTGCCATGCCATCTCTATCATGTCAAAGTTCTTCATCTGCATGCATCTATTTTGGGCCACTCTCTCTTTTTTTTTTTTTTTTTAGACAGGGTCTCGCTCTATCTTCCAGGCTGTGATGTGATCATGGCTCACCACAGCCTCAACCTACCAAGCTCAAGCAATCCTCCCATTTCAGACTCCCAAGTAACCAGGACTACAGGTGTGTGCCACCATGCCTGGATAATTTTTGTGTTTTTTGTAGAAACAGGGTTTTGCCACGTGCCCCAGGCTGGTCTTGAACTTCTGGGCTCAAGAGATCTGCCTGCCTCAGCCTCCCAAAGTGTTGGGATTACAGGCATGAGCCACCATGCCCAGCCTCGGGCCACTGTCTTCTATTTCTTGGTCATGTTATCTATCCCTGAACCAGCACCCTACAGTTTTCTAGATTTTTAATAAACCTTTGTATTTCTGAAGAAACACCCTGCTTCGTATAGTTCTTTAGCATTGCTTTAGATATTCTTGGCCTTTTGTTCTTCCATATAAATTTCAGAACCAATTTATTAGGTTACCAAATGTCTTTTTAGATTTTTATTTAAATCATATTAATTCCATGGCTCAATTTTGGGATAATCAGTTTTTTAAAAAAATTAAGGATTCTACAGGAGTCAGACAATCTTAAGATCTCTTGCAAGTTCCAACATTTACTAGATGCGTGACCTTTAATAAATGACAGTTTTTCTAAATCTATTCTCTTTATTTGTAAAGTGGGTATTTCATATGAAGGTACAGGTAAAGTACCTACAACACCACTAAATGCCTGGTGGACAATCAACAAATAATTTTTATCATTTTCACCAATAGTGTTGCAATCTAATGAAAGCAATATTACTTGTAAATAATGAGCCACAATCATGGTTACACAATAAATTGATAATTGAATGAATTGCACACATTTAAAAATAAATTAATTAAGACTTCTTATCTCTGAACATGATGTCTCTCTACATTAATTTAGAAGATTATCTTTGGTAGCTTTCAGTCAAGTATTTTTTTTTTACTTCCTTCATAAAGATCTTGCAAATCTTTTGTTGTGTGTCAATGACATCTGCTCTCAGGGTTTAAACATAAATGCAGAATATTTAGGCTCTAGGGATTGAAAACTGTCAAGAGAATCTATAAAAATTTACTTTCTGGAGTTGTTTTTTTTTTTTTTTTTTAATTTTCACTTTGTTTTTGAGACAGGGTCTCCCTCTGTCACCCAGGGTGGAGTGCAGTGGCGCCATCTCAGCTCACTGCAGCCTCAGCCTCCCTTTAATCCGGTGATCTCCAGAATAGCTGGACAACAGACGCATGCCACCATGCCCGGCTAATTTTTATATTTTTTGTAGAGACGGGGTTTCACCACGTTGCCCAGGCTGATCTTGACCCCCTGGGCTCAAGCGATCCACCCTTCCTGGCCTCCCAAAGTGCTGAGATTACAGGTGTGAGTCACCATGCCCAGCCACTTTCTGGAGATTTTAAAGAAACGTTTTAGGGAAGTGTAACATATATACAGAAGAGTACATGTATAAAAACTGTATAGCTTGATTATCACACAATAAACACATCCATATAAAAAATAAAACATCACCAACACCCCAAAGATTCCCTCATGTCCCCTGTCAGCTACTATCCTACACCCCTCCACAGGTACCTCCTGTCCTAACAAATAGTAACCTTTTGAACACTGTGTTAGGAATTGTTTGTAGCTGGCAAGTAGAAGCACTAACTCTGGTACACCCTGCCATCTTGTTAAGCTTTTCTATTTATTAAATCATTCGTCTGTGTGTATTCACAGGTGAAAGAAATAAGGTTTAGATGGTGAGGCATTCTGCTCAAATCCGGGCTGTATATCAGAGAAGAGCAGATTTGAATGGTGGTCTTATTGATTTTATTCTGTTTTGCTAAATTATCTACTTTGTATTTTTCACTGAAGTTAGGCAGAAATTCAGAATCCTGGTTTCTGTTTCTCAAGAGGCATATGTACATGAAACTTTGTTCTGCCCTTATTTTGAGTTCCTCTGCCTGCTGGAGGACAGAGCTTCAGCTAGATCCGCAGCAGGAAGTGCCTGTGAAAACAAGAAATTTGTAGTCCCAACAACATGCAATGGTTAACCTGGGATAAATCACTAAAGATGCTATGAGGCTTCTTTTATTGTGCCTGCCTTCTATTTTAGAGAGACCCATATTCGGGAAATGCCTTTCTGCCTGGTGAAAGCTCCAGTGAGGATGAGGAGCCTTTAGCAGAATTGTCAAAGGAAGAATTGTGCGCCAAAATAAAAAGCCTGAAAGAAAAACTAACAAACACCCGGAAAGAGAACGGCCGACTTCGACAGTCTTTGGTCATGCTTCAAGGTAAACGTTGAAAAAATTGACATTTTAGATAAAAGGGAAAGTATATCATCATTGGAAAGTATTGCAAATTAGCTGTCAAGAATAAAAAAGAAAATCCATACCTCTGGGAACTCAAAACTCACAGTTTTAGAAAAAAATCACTGATTATATAATTTAAACACAGAAGCACTCTATTGAAAGATCTAGCTTATGGCTCAAAAAATTTTAGATTCTCCTACAAAACACTGAATATTGTATTCATTTAATAGTGTTTAAGAGACATTTATTGAGCATTTAATATACGCCACTCACACTGCTAAGCCCTAGAGAGAAAACATTGTTAAGACAGAGCAAACATGTTAAGGTGCCCATGATGTGCTTAGGTCACCCCTCTCTGCTAGGGAAATCTCTAGAAAATGGAACTTATTGTGATTCTTCATGAAATCACTGGAATTAGAGTCCATAGAGTACATCTTCATTTTTTTCTGTTGGGAAGAGTGACTTGGGAAAACAATAGCATTCCACTGGAAAAATATAAAGAAGAAAACTCACCACAAAATACTCCAGTGTCTGGGGAAAAAAATGAAAAAAGGAGAAAGAAGCATAAGCAAATTAAAAACTACTTGGCTTAATGCCTTTTTGTAGGATCCTATGTGATGTTCAGGTGTTTATTTTTTCAAAAATTATGCTTTCCATTTGTAGTTAAGCACTATACATTATTTTATACAGCTGAATATTTTGTAATTAGGATACTATGTTGGCAGCACTCAGTTGTAAAACAGTAAATACACAGAACATTTTGAAAATAAGTCCTTCCAGTTGCTGTGTACAGAATGAGTACAAGTGGTACAAGAAAGTGAGGCAGAACCACCAGAAAGGCCGTACAATCATCCAGTCTCACATAGTAGCAGCCTACCCTACAACAATGGCTTATGAAAATAAAGAGAGTGGGCCGGGCGCGGTGGCTCAAGCCTGTAATCCCAGCACTTTGGGAGGCCGAGACAGGCGGATCACGAGGTCAGGAGATCGAGACCATCCTGGCTAACACGGTGAAACCCCGTCTCTACTAAAAAATACAAAAAACTAGCCGGGCGAGGTGGCGGGCGCCTGTAGTCCCAGCTACTCGGGAGGCTGAGGCAGGAGAATGGCGTGAACCCGGGAGGCAGAGCTTGCAGTGAGCTGAGATCTGGCCACTGCACTCCAGCCTGGGTGACAGAGCGAGACTCCGTCTCAAAAAAAAAAAAAAAAAAAAAAAAAGAAAATAAAGAAAGTGGTTCACAATGCATTTAGAGACAGAATAGTAATAAGAGACAGATAGAACATGGTGATGAATGAGGTTGAGAGTAATGATTCACATCCTTTCCTAAGAATATTTGTTAAATTAACATCTTCATACTTTTAAGTAAAAATAGTCACATGTAAGAAGAAAGATGTTATTCAATTAACAAGCCATTACCTCTTTATTTCTTCGCTTCATTTTTTAAATTTGTTTGTTTGTTTTACAGAGACAGGGTCTCGCTCTGTTGCCCAGGATGGAGTGCAGTGATGAGATCATAGTTTACTGCAATCTCAAACTCCTAAACCTAAGCAACCCTCCTGCCTCAGCCTCCTGAGTAGCTAGGACTATAGGCATGCACCACCACACCCGACTAGTTTTAAAATTTTTTCATAGAGATAGGGGTCTCACTGTGTTACCCAGGCTGGTTTCGAACTCCTGGCCTCAAGCCATCCTTCTGCTTTGGCCTCCCAAAGTGCTGGGATTACAGGTGTGAGCCACCATACCTGGCCTTATTTCTTCATTTTAAATATTATGTTTTTAAAACTGATGTTTTCTTTTGACTAGTTTTTTATGATTTCCAAAGAATAGATAATTCCCATTTTTACATAATCTCTTCCAGAATTTAGCATAGGATGAAAAGCTAGTTTATAAAATTAGCATGAATTGCTAATTAAAAGCATTAATCTTGGAGCTATAGACCTTGGCATGAAGCCCAACCTTGCTTTAAAACTTTGGCCATATTATTTCACTGTGCCCTTATCCCCCACTGCAATTTCCTCATCCAAAAAGCAGAGGAAAGCAATATATGACTTCCTTGTGGCTATGAGAATTGAATGAGTGAATTAGTAGAAATGCTTTACCCAGTACCTGGCACAAGAGAAGAACTCAGCAATGGTAGTTATTATTGCTGTTATATATTTTTATTGACACCTGACACATAATCCATTCCCCAAAAAACTGTAGGCTAAATTTCATTATAAATATAGAAGAGAAAATTTTAAATAAAGAGTACCAATCAGCTTCAATAGCATATGAAAATAATCACTTACTATGACCAGTTTCTTCTCTCTCCCAGGGTCCAAATTGCCATTTCATTTTCTTCTCTTTCTGCCAATTCCCAGTCTTCTTAACTCTCAGGTGATGGCTTTACTTCTTACTTCGCTGAGAAGTGGGAGGATATGAAGCCACTGCCATCTCCCCACACCTGTGCTTCTGTACCCCCTTTACTTCCTCTTATTCATGAATAACCTATCCTTGTGAGTCTCAATCTCCTTCAGTGCACCAGATCCCATCCCCTTTTTTGTAATCAGGAACATTGCTCCAGAGATTCTGCCCCATCTCCTGCAAGATTAGATTTTCCTTCTCTAATGAATCATTCCCATTAGTATCAAACATACTATTATTTCTCCCATTTAAAAAAACCTCACTTTCAGACCATTTGCTTCTCTATCTTCTGTTTTTCTCCTTCCTCTTATGGAAAAACTCCTTAAAAGTCTTGACTATACACACTCTATTCAGTTTCCTCCCTGTTATTCTTTCTGGATCCCACTCCAATTAGATCCTTTAATTTCATTGTAATTTCTCTTCTCATGATCATCAGTCATCTCCATGTATTAGCTTGCTAGGGCTACAGTGACAAAGTACCAAAAACTAGGTGGCTTAAACCACAGAAATTTATTCTCTCACCAGTCTCGAGGTTGGAATTATAAACTCAAGGTGTCAGCAGGGCCATACTCCCCCTGCAGGTGCTAGGAAGAATCTGTTCAGGCTTCTCTCCTAGCTTCTGATTGTTCCTTGAATAAATCAGCATAACTCCAGTCTTCACAGGATGTTCTCCTTGTGTGCTTCTCTCTCTGTATCTAAACCTCTCCCTTTGTATAAGAACACCAGTCGTATTATATTAGGGCCCACCCTAATGACCTCATTTCAACTCAATTTCATCTGTAAAAACCCTATGTCCAAATAAGATCACATTCTGAGGTAATAGGGGTTAGTCTTCTGACACATCTTTTTGGGGGACACAGTT
Source organism: Theropithecus gelada (assembly GCF_003255815.1). Lineage (NCBI taxonomy): Eukaryota > Metazoa > Chordata > Mammalia > Primates > Cercopithecidae > Theropithecus > Theropithecus gelada. The sequence continues at coordinate 59,137,391 of NC_037671.1, forward strand.
AAATCATGATATTCTGCATTGCTAACCTCAATAGTCATTTATCAATTGTCATCTTAAGTGTCCTGTTACCAGCATTTTGACACATTTGGACAACTCTCTGTCCTTGAAAAAGGTTCTTTACCTGCTTTCCAGGATACCAAATTCACCAGCTTTCCTCCCATATTGTTGGTCTTTCCATCTTATTCTATTTAGCTGATTCATTATCTCATCCTCTAAGTATTTTATGATTCCCCTGGCTCCGTACTTGGACTTTTTTCTTTTCTATCTGCATTCATTCTCTAGATGACCGACTCCAATAATATGATATAAATATGCATCAATGAGGCTGGGCGCAGTGGCTCACACCTGTAATCCAGCACTTTGGGAGGCCAAAGCGGGTGGATCACTTGAGACCAGGAGTTTAAGACCAACCTGGGCAACATGATGAAACTCCATCTCTACTCAAAATACAAAAATTAACCAGGCATGGTATTGCACGCCTATGTTCCCAGCTACCTGGGAGGCTGAGGCACAAGAATTGCTTGAACCCGGGATATGGAGGTGGCAGTGAGCTGAGATTACACGACTGCACTCCAGCCTGAGCAACACAGTGAGACTCTGTAAAAAAAAAAAAAAAAAAAAAAAACACACACACACACACACACACAAAAATCAGTGAGCTATGCTTGTCAGATTTCTATCTCCTGCTTGGGCCTCTTTAACTCATTGTCTAACTGAATGCTTGACATGACTGATAGGCTAACATGTTTCAAACCACATTCCTTACCTCCCTCAACCTGTTTCTTTCTTCCTCATCCTAGCTAATGTTAATTTCATTGTTCAAGTTCCTTAAGCCAGAAACTATGATGTTATCTTCATGTTATCTTCTATTTCTGTATTTATTTCACACCCCACACTCAGTCCATTAGCAAATCCCACTAGCTTTGCCTTCAAAATATTTCTGAAACTCAATCCCTTTTACCACCCCTACTGCTGCTACTCTGGTCCTAGCCACCATTACCTCTCATCTATAATTAAGGTGGCATTGTAACTTGCATTGCTACTTCTGTTCTTGTTCCTATGAGGTCTATTCTCAACACAGCAGTGAGAATGATTCTGTTAAATGTAAACCAGTTCATGTCCTCCTGTGCTTAAAACTCTCCAGTGAATTCGTACCTCATTCAGTATAGAAATTAAAGTCCTTTTATGATTTTTGGTTCCTTACATGATCTGGCCACCTCTCCTCCACTTACTTCTCTGGCCTTGTTTTCTACTCCTCATCCTCTCCTTCTCTGTGATCCAGACAACTGGACCACTTACTTTCCCTCCGAAGACATCAGGCATGATCTTATCTTCAGTGTCTTTGTGCTTTCCATCCCCTCTGCCCAGCATGTTCTTCCTCCAGTTATCCATAGGCCTTGAACCCCCACTTCTTTCAGATCTTCACTGCTAATTCAACTTTTCCCTGATCTTCCTCCCATCTAAAATTTCAACCTTTCGTCTCCCAGTTTATATTATCTTCCCCTGTTTTGTTTCCTTTTTGGCACTTGCAAGTCTGTGTAATCTACTATGTATTTAATATTGTCTATCTCCACATGTCCCCACCACATACACACACACTAGAATTTAACCCTGGAAACGAAGTAGTAAAGTTGGCAATTGACTGGACTTGTGACAACAGAAGTCAGGAACTGCCTACTGTCACTGCAGTATCCATTTCTGCATTTATTCATTTTATTTATTTATTTTTTGAGACGGAGACTCACTCTGTCTCCCACGCTGCAGTGCAGTGATACGATCTCGGCTCACTGCAAGCTCTGCCTCCTAGATTCATGCCATTCTCCTGCCTCAGCCTCCTGAGTAGCTGGGACTACAGGCGCCCACCACCACGCCTGGCTAATTTTTTGTATTTTTAGTAGAGACGAGGTTTCACCGTGTTAGCCAGGATGGTTGTGATCTCCTGACCTCGTGATCCGCCCACCTCTGCCTCCCAAAGTGTGCGGGGATTACAGGCCTGACCACCGCACCCAGCCCATTTATTCACTTAGTAAATATTTATAAAGTCCCTACTATGTGAAAGGGGCTATTCTAAGTACCTAGGAAACTCAATGGACAAAACAGTCAAAGATTCACGCTTTCATGGAGTGTGTGTGTGTGTTTGTGTGTATGTGTGGCAAGAGGGGATGGTTAAAAAACATACAAAAGATAATTAAGTAAATTGTATAGTATGTTGGATGGTGAAAGGTGCTTTGGAAAAAATAGAGGCTGCAAAAAAGGATTACGTTTTGAGGGAGAGGGAGTGGCTTATAATGTTAATGGCATGGTCATAGCAGGCCTTCTTGTAAAGCTGCAGTTGGAACTAGGAAGATAACAGAAAGTTGAAATCTCTTGTATAATACTGTTAAGAAAGGGGTCTAAGGGAAGACTATATGCTGATTATTTACTTTGTTTGCAATAATGTTCCTAACTCTTTAAGAATCAGGGCTGTTTCTATGTTTATAAAGCCTGGTAACTAAGAAAAATGGCAGAATGAATATGCCATTCTAGACATTCAGGATGGCAAATGTGTGTGTGTGCTATGTGTGTGCGTTAAGCATTTAATACATATCTTGTGCACTACAACTGACCAACACAATAGGATGTGAAAGAAAATAAGTGATATATCTATTGTACAGAAAGGTATTAAATAGTCAGTATTTATCATGTGTACACCTGAGAAAAACAAAGCATCAGCCAAAAACTTAACTCTTGTAAGTAATGACATTTTAGTAAAGAATGAAAAATCAGTGTTTTTAGACTCCAAAAAACAACCGAAAATGGATTAAAGACAAACGTTAAGACCAGAAACTGTGGAACTTCTAGAAGAAAACATTGGGAAATGCTTCGTGGCATTGGTCTGGGAAAGGATTTTTTGAATAAGACCCCAAAAGCATAGGCAACAAAAGCAAAAAAAAAAAAAAAAAAAACAAAAACAAAAAAAAACAGACAAATAGAATTACATCAAACCAAAAAGCTTCTACACAACAAAGGAAACAATCAACAGAGTGAAGAGACAACCTCCAAAATGGAGAAAATGTTTGCAAACTCTGCATCTGACATGGGGTTAATATCCAGAAAATATAGGGAACTCCAACAACCCAATAGCAAAAAATCAAATAATTCCGTTTAAAAATGGGCAAGAAAATTGCTGGGTCCATCAGCCCACTCCCCTGAAGTCATCGTGCAGCAGTTTCCTCTCTGCTTCACTCACAGGACCCAGGCAGGTGTCCAGGTATTAGGAGCACCCCCTCATCTGGTTCAGCAGCCTGAGTTGCTCCCTACCCTTCTTGGGTATAAATCTTGGTGCAATGGGACTCTCTCCACTCCATGCCCAGGCAGATCTCCAGGTATTCAGAGCACCTGCTCATGTGGATTAGGAGCTTGATTCACCCCACCCTTTCTGTACAGAGATTCACAGAGATTCTGTACACTGATGGCATGAAGGCCATCTCCGCTTCATGCCCAGGCAGATCTCCAGGCATTTGGAACACTTGCTAAGCTGATTCAGCAGCCTGAGCTGCCCCACCCTTCTTGTGCAGAGAACCAGGTGCAGGGGGATCCTCACTGCTCCACATTCAAGCAGATCTCCAGGCATCTATTGCACTCACTCTCCTGGATTAGTTTAGGACACCTCCCTCATGCCTGTGCAGAGAACTTGGGGCCAAGGAGATTTCCCAGCTCCACATCTAGGCACACCTCTGGGCACTTGGTGGCCACCCACTGGATTCCCCCTCTGTACTGATGCTTGTGCCTGCTATCAGGGAGCCTGTAGGTGGACCTGTCCATCCAGCCCTGCCCATTTTGGTCCCTCCTTTCCCTGCGGCTAAGCAGAGAGCACAGACCACTGTGTACTCGACCAATCAGCCCATTGACTGAGACCACAGAGAACTTCTCTCAGTAAAACAAGGATCAAGTCCATACCCAGCCACTTTGGTTGTAGCCAGCTCTTACCTATAAGTGCCATGTACTGGCCTGTAGGTCAAACTGCACAGCCCAATATGAAACCTGCCAACAGAAGTGCATAGACCTATAGAAACGAAGCCAAAAGACCCTACCCAGTATTCACTACAGCCACAGGGAGAAAAGGGAAAGAAAAAGAAAAAAAAATTTATGGAAAGAAAAAAAAAAAGAAAAAAAATCATACCCACATGAAAAAGAAAAAGAAATCCAGAGAATACCTGTTACATCCTATACAAAATGAGTATCACCAAGACATATAGTCACCAGACCCTCCAGGGCCAATGCTGAAGAAAAAATCTTTTTTTTTTTTTGAGACAGGGTCTCAGGGTCTCTGTTGCCCAGGTTGGAGTGTAGTGGTGCCATCACTGCTCACTGCAACCTCCACCTCCTGAGCTTGGGTAATCCTTCCACCTCAGCCTCCCAAGTAACTGAGACTACAGGTATGCACCACAATGCCTGGCCAATTTTTCTATTTTTTTGAGAGATGGGGTTTTGCCATGTTGTCCAGGCTGATCTTGAACTCCTGGGCTCAAGTGATCCACTACCTTGGCCTCTCAAAGTACTGGGGATTACAGGCATGAGCCACTGCACCTGGCAAGAAAAAAATCTTAAAAACCACTAGAGAAAAATGTCAAAGGGAACCCCATCAGGTGAACAGTGGACTTCTCAACAGAAACCTTGCAAGGCAGGAGAGGTTAGGGGCCTATTTTCAGCATTCTTAAAGACAAGAAATTCCAACCAAGACATACATATCCTGACAAACTAAGCTTCATCAGTGAAGGAGAAACAAAATATTTTCCAGACAAGCAAGTGCTAAGAGAATGAGTTATTACTAGACCAGACTTACAAGAGTTTCTTAAGGGAGTTCTAAACATGTAAACAAAATAATGATACCCACTACCACAAAAACACACTTATGTACATTTTCCACAGATACTGTAAAATAACCACATGATAGAAACTACAAAGCAGCCAGCTAACAACTTTACAATAGGATCAAAAATTCACATATCAGTATTAACTTTGAATGTTAATGGTCTAAACGCTGCACTTAAAAGACACAGAGTGGTATGTTGGATTAAAAAAAACAAGTAGACCTCATATGTAATGACACCCATAGGCTCAAAGTAAAGGGCTAGAGAAATATCACAAATCGAGAATAACAAAGAGCAAGGGTCATGATTCTTATATCAGATAAAACAGATTTTAAGCCAACAATAGAAAAAGAAAGGACAAAGTAGAGCATTACATAATGATAAAAATAATAAAATGATAAAATTAAAAAAATAAATAAAAATAAAATAAATAAAAATAAAAAATGATAAAATAAAAAATAATAAAATGATAAAAATAAAAAACTTCTGTTGAGAAGTCCACTGTTCACCTGATGGGGTTCCCTTTGACATTTTTCTCTAGTGGTTTTTAAGATTTTTTTCTTGCCAGGTGCAGTGGCTCATGCCTGTAATCCCCAGTACTTTGAGAGGCCAAGGTAGTGGATCACTTGAGCCCAGGAGTTCAAGATCAGCCTTAAATAAGAAGACTTAACTATCCTAAATATATATGCACCCAACATTGGAGCACCCTGATAAATAAAACAAGTACTCTAGACCTATAAGAAGACTTAGACAGCCATACAATAATAGTGGGGGACTTGAAAACACCCCACTGACAACATTAGACAGATCATTCATGCAGAAAACTGACATAGGAATTCTAGAATTAAATTGGACATTTGATGAATTGGACCTAAGAGACATCTACAGAATATTCCACCCATCAACCACAGAATATACATTCTTCTCATCTGCTCATGCAAAATATTGCAAGATTGAACACATGCTTGGCCACAGAGCAAGTCTCAATAAATTCAAAAAAATTGAAATTATATGAACCATACTCTCGGACCACAGTGGAATAAAAATAGTAATCAATATCAAGAAGATCTCTCAAAACCACACAATTACATGAAAATTAAACAACTTGCTCCTGAATGACTTTGGGTAAACAATGAAATTAAGGCAGAAATTTTAAAAATTCTTTGAAATTAATGAAAAAGAAATACAACATACCAAAATTTCTGGGATACGGCAAAACTAATGTTAAGAGGAAAGTTTATAGTACTAAACATTTACCTCACAAAGTTAGAAACATCTCAGTGATCTAATCTTTACACCTAGAGAAACTAGAAAAACAAGAGAAACCCCAAAGCAAGCAGAAGGAATCACTAAAGTCAAAGAAGAACTAAACAAAATTGAGACCCAAAAATCCATACAAAGAATCAATGAAACTAAAAGTTTTTTCTTTGAAAGGATAAACAAGATTGACAGACTGCAAGCAAAATTAACAAAGAAAAGAAAACAGAGAAAATCCAAACAAGCACAATCAGAAACAACAAAGGTTACATTACTGACACCACAGAAATACAAAAGATCCTCAGAGACTATTATGAACACCTCTACACATACAAACTAGAAAATCTAGAGGAAATGGATGCATTCTTGGAAACACACACTCTCCTAAGGTTGAACCAGAAACAAATTGAAACCCTAAACAGACTAATATCAAGTACTAAAATTGGACCAATAATAAAAAATCTGCTGGGCACAGAGGCTCATGCTTGTAATCACACCACTTTGAAAGGCCAAGGCAGGAGGACTGCTTGATCTCAGAGTTCAGGATCAGCCTGGGCAACAACACAAGACCTTATATCTATTAAAAATAAAAAGAATTAGCCAAGTGTTGTGACACGTGCCAGTAGTCCCAGCTACTCAGGAGTCTGAAGCAGGAGGATTGCTTGAGCCCGAGAGATGGCAGCTGCAATGTGCTGTGATTGCACCACTGCACTATAGCCTGGGTGACAGAGAGAGACCCTGTCTCAAAAACACACAGCAACAACAACAACAACAACAACAACAAAAACTACCAACTAAAGACACCCAGACCAGATGGATTCATAGCCAAATTCCGCCAGACATACAAAGAGCTGCTACCAATTCTACTGAAACTATTCCAAAAAATAGAGAAGGGAAGGACTCCTCTCCAGCTCATTCCACAAAGCCAGCATCACTCTGATACCAAAACTTTGCAAAGACACAATGAAAAAAGAAAACTACAGGCCAATATCCCTGATGAACATAGATGCAAAAATCCTCAACAAAATACTAGCAGTTCAAATCAAACAGTGCATCAAAAAGTTAATTCACCACTATTAAGTAGGCGTCATTCCTGGGATATAAGGTTGGTTCGACATACACAAATCAATAAATGTGATTACCACATAAACAAAAGTAAAAACAAAAACCTTATGATAATCTCAATAGATGTGGAAAAAGCTTTAAATAAAATCCAACATCCTTTCTTGATAAAAACCCTCAGGAAACTAGGCATCAAAGGAACACACCTGAAAATAATAAGAGCCACCTGTGACAAACCCACAGCCAGTTCATACTGAACAGGTAAAACCAGAAGCATTGCTCTTGAGAACTGGAACAAGACAAGGATGACCACTGTCATCACTCCTATTCAACCTAGCACTAGAATTGGTAGCCAGAGCAATGAAGCAAGAGAAAGAAATAAAATGCATCCAAATAGGAAAAGAAGTCAAGCTATCTCTCTTTGCTGACAATATAAGTCTATACTAGAAAACCCTGAATATTCTGCCAAACATCTCCTGGAAATGATAACAACTCTAGTAAAATTTCAAGATACAAAATAAATGTAGGGCAGACGTTCTTCACAGAGACTCGCCAAGGTTTCCTGCTTCAACAGTGCTTGGACAGAACCTGGCGCTCGTCCCCCCCACCCCCGCCAGCCGCCCATAACCAGCCCTCCGCCGCCTCCTCACCGCACCCTGGGACCGTCGCAAGGCCTCCGCCGCCGTTCCAGCACCGCATAGCCACCGCCACCGCCATGACTACCACGTCCCCCTCGCAGGTGCGCCAGAACTACCACCAGGAATCAGAGGCTGCCATCAACCTCCAGATCAACCTGGAGCTCTACACCTCCTACACGGGCTAAATGCAAAGGAGTGGGCATTACATTTGGAAAGAAAAAATGTGAATCAGTGACTACTGGAACTGCACAAACTGGCCACTGACAAAAATGATCCCCATTTGTGTGACTTCATTGAGACACAGCACCTGAATGAGCAGGTGAAATCCATCCAAGAATTGGGTGACTACGTGACCAACTTGCACAAGATGGGAGCACCAGAATCTGGCTTGGCAGAGCATCTCTTTGACAAGCATACCCTGGGAGACAGTGATAATGAAAGCTAAGCCTTAAGCTAATTTCCCCGTATCTATGGAGTGACTTCCCTGGTGACCAAGGCAGTCCATACATGTTGGGGTTTCCTTTACCTTTTCTATAAGTTGTACCAAAACATTCACTTAAGTTCTTTGATTTGTACCATTCCTTCAAATAAAGAAATTTGGTACCAATAATAATAATACTAATAAATGTACAAAAATTAGTAACATTTCTACACACCAATAACATTCAAGCCAAGAGCCAAATCAAGAACACAATCCCATTTACACTAGTCAAATAAATAGATAAATAAAATACCTAGGAATACATCTATCCAAGAAGGTGAAAGATCTCTACAAGGAAAACTACAAAACACTGCTGAAAGAAATCACAAATGACACACAAAAAAAATGGAAAAACATTCCATGCTCATGGATTGGAAAAATTGATACCATTAAAATGAACATACTGCTTAATCTACCAATTCAACATTATTCCTATCAAACTACCAATGTCATGAACTGGAAAGCAACTATTCTAAAATTCATAAGAGACCAAAAAAGACCCTGAATAACTAAAGCAATCCTAAGAAAATAGAACAAAGCCAGAGTCATCACATTATCTGACCCCAAACTATCCTATCAATATATAATAACTAAAACAGCATGGTACTGGTACAAAAACAGACATGTAGACCAATGGAACAGAAGAGATAACACAGAAATAAAACTATACACCTATAGCCATCTAATCATCAACAAAGTTGACAAGAATAAGCAATGGGGGAAGGACTTCTTATTCAATAAATGGTGCTGGGATAACTGGCTAGATGTATGCAGAAAAGTAAAACTGGATCCTTACCTTTTACCATATACAAAAATTAACTCAAGACGGATTAGAGATTTAAATGTAAAACCTCAAACTATAAGAATTCAAGAAGAAAACCTAGGAAACACCATTCCGGACATCAGTCCTTGAAAATAATTTATGACTAAGTCCTCAAAAGCAATTGCAATGAAACAAAAATTGACATGTAGGACCTAATTAAACTAAAGAGCTTCTGCACATCAAAAGAAAATGTCAACAGAGTAAACAGAAAACCTGCAGAATGGGAGAAAATATTTGCAAGCTACACATTTGACAAAGGTTTAACATCCAGACTCTATAAGGAACTTAAAAAATTGAACAAGCAAAAAACAAATAATCCCATTTGAAAATGGGCAAAAGACATGAACAGACACTTCTCAGAAGAAGACATACAAGTGGCCAACAAACATATGAAAAAGTGCTCCACATCACTAGTCATCAGAAAAATGAAATCAAAACCACAGTAAGATACCATCTCATACCAGTTAGAATGGCTACTATTAGAAAGCCAATATTAAATATACTGTTGTCAGTATATTTATGGACATACTGTTGTCCATAATGGCTGTACTAATTTATATTCCCATCAAGTATATGAGTTCCTCTTTCTCCACACCCTTGCCAGCATATGTTATTTTCTGTCTTTTTAGTAACAGTCATTCCAACTGGGGTAAGGTGAGATCTTAGTATGGTTTTCATTTGCATTTCCCTAATGATTAGTGATGTTGAGCATTTTAAAATATACTTGTTGGCCAGTTCTGTGTCCTTTTTTTTTTTTTTTTTTTTTTTTTTTTAGAGATGGAGTCTTGCTCTGTTGCCCACGCTGGAGTGCAGTGGTGTGATGTCAGCTCACTGCCAACCTTCGCCACCTGGGTTCAAGCAATTCTCTTGCCTCATCCTCCCAAGTAGCTGGGACTACAGGTGCATGCCACCACGTCTGGCTAATTTCTTTGTATTTTTAGTAGAGAAGGGGTTTCGCCATGTTGGCCAGGCTGTTCTCGATCTCCTGACCTCAGGTGATCTGCCCGCCATGGCCTCCCAAAGTGCTGGGATTACAGGCGTGAGCCACTGCACCCAGCCTTCTGTGTCTTCTTTTGAGAAATGTTTATTCAGATTGTTTGTCCGCTTTTTTTTTTAAGTAATGTCAGCTTTCATTTTAGATTCGGGGGTATATATGCAGGTTTGTTACCTGGGTATATTGCATATTTTAAAATATTAAATATAGGGCTGGGCATGGTGGCTTATGCCTGTAATCCCAGCACTTTAGGAGGCCAAGGCAGGGAGATTGCCTGAGCTCAGGACTTGAGACCAGCCTGGGCAACAAGGTGAGACCTCATCTCCACTATAAATAATTAAAAAATTAGCCGGGCATGGTGGCTCATTCTTATAGTCCCAGCTATGCGAGAGGCTAAGGCAGGAGGATTGCTTGAGTCTGGGAGGCTGAGACTGCAGTGAGCTATGATCGTGTCACTGCACTCCAGCCTGGGTGACAGAGCAAGACTCTGTCTCAAAAAAAATAGTAATAAAAATAGCACTACCATATGATCTAGCAATCTCACTACTTGGAATTTATGCAAGGTGAAGGAAATCATTTTGTGTAAGAGATATCTGCACCCCCATGTTTGATGCAGCACTTTTCACAATAGCCAAGATGTGGGATCCAAGTGTCCATCAATGGACAAAGGGATGGAGAAAATGTGGCATATATATATAGTGGAAGACTATTCAGCCATAAGAAAGAATGAAATCCTGTCATTTGCAGCAACGTGGATGAACCTCAAAGACATTATGCTAAGTGAAATAAGCCAACCACAGAAATATGAATACTGCACGATCTCACTTATATATGGAATCTAAAAAGGTTGATCCAGAAATAGTAGAATAGTGGTTACCAGAGGCTAGGAGGAGTAAGAAAGAGGGAGATAGGGAGAGGTTGGTCAACGGGTACAAAATTACAGTTAGTTAGGAGAAATAAGTAGTAAAATCCATAAAACCACAAGGACCAAGAAAACTCAAGAGAAGACCACACCAGATAAAAGATACCAAGAAAACTCAAGAGAAGACCACACCAGATAAAAGATGCCAATAAAATTTTAGAAGCTGAAAAGCAGATGGATGAGTGGTGAGTGACTTAAAAATCTGAAAAAGCTGAACTCCAGTATCTGTGATGGAGGTGGGCAGAAGATAGGGAGAGAAGTTAAAAAGAAATAGGCTAAATTACATCAAGAGCAAAAGGTTTCAGGAATTGGACCTGTGAAAGGAATTATGGTAGTACTGGTAGTGTGAAAACTGGAAAACTCATTGAAAAACCTATAGGAAGACACTTTCAGGCCAGGCACAACGGCTCAATCTTGTGATCCTGGCACTTTGGGAGGCCAAGGAGGGAGGTTTGCTTGAGGCCAGGAGTTTGAGACCAACCTGGGCAATATAGTGAGACTCTTGTCTCTACAGTTCTTGGAAGAAGCAGTGTGGCATAGGAGCAAAGAGGTAAAAATTTGGGAAAGCAAAGCACCTGAGTTCAAGCCCTGCTCTGCCACCTAGTGTCTGTGTAACCTTGTGCAAGTTGTTTAACCATGCTGTGCCTCCTTTTTTTCATCTCTAAAATGGAAATAATAAAGTACTCACCTGAGTGACAGGGAAAGCATTCAGAACAGAGACTGGCACATAGCAAGTATTTGTTGTTACAATGTTTGCTATCACAATTCAACATGGCCGGCTTTGTAGATGTGTGACGTGCAGTTACATAAGGCCCTGCTCTTAGAAGGGCCCACATACTGGTTAAAGGCTCTGCTGTCACCATCTTAAAATTCTTTAGAGGTTTTGAACAATGAGCACTGAATTTTTTGTTTGTGTTGGGCCCTGCAAACTATGTAGTCATGTAGCAAGTCCTGCAAGTCAATCAGGAAAAGGATGTGTTGGGAAAATTGATATTCCAAGCTACCTTCTCATTTCACACCAGGTGACTCACTAAGAACATAACTATACAGTTTAAATTAAAACTCCATGTTCTGATTTTGAATGGGAAGTACTGGTTTGAACACATAATAAATGTTGTCTTTAAAAAGTTGTAGTTTACCCAAAGCAATGTATAGATTGAATGCAATTCCTATCAAAATACCAATGACATTTTTCACAGAAATAGAAAAAACATTTTTTATAATTTGTATGGATTCGTGAAAGACCCTGAATAGCCAAAGCAATTCTGAGCAAAAAGAACAAAGCTGGAAGTATCACTCTGTCGACCTCAAAATATACTACAAAGCTGTAGTAGCCAAAGCTGCATGGTATTGGCTTAAAAATGACACATTAGACCAATGGGACAGAATAGAGAACTCAGAAACTAATCCACATACCGACAGTCATTTGATTTTTGATAAAGCCACCAAGAACATTCACTGGGGAAATGTAGTCTCTTTAATAAATGGTGCTGGAACCAGGCACGGTGGCTCACACCTGTAATCCTAACACTTTGAGAGGCTGAGGTGGGAAAATCACTTGAACCTAGGAGTTCAAGACCACCTTGGGCAAAACAGGGAGACCCATCTCTACAAAAACTGTTAAAATGAGCCTGGTGTGGTGGCACACACCAGTGGTCTCAACTACTCAGGAAGCTGCGTGGGAGGATTGCTTGAGCCCAGGAGGTTGAGGCTCCAGTGAGCCATGATCACATTACTGCACTCCAGCCTGGAAGATGAAGTGAGACCATGTCTCAAATTTAAAAAAAAAAAAAAAAATCGTGCTGGGAAAACTGGATAATTATTTGCAGAATGAAACTAGACCCCCACCTCTCATCCTATGCAAAAATCAATTCAAAATAAATCAAAGACCTGAATTTAAGACCCAAACAATGAAACTACTAGAAGAAAACATAGGGGAAACACTCCAGGACATTGGTCTGGGAAAATATTTTGTGAATAGGACCTTAAAAGCACAGGAAACAAAAGCAAAAGTAAACAAACATTCTGATTTAAAAATGGCCAAGACTAGAGGATCACTTGAGGCAAGGAGTATGAGACCAGCATGGGCAACATAGCAAGACCCTATTTCTAAAAAAAAAAAAAAAAAATTTTTTTTAATGAGCTGGGTGTGGTGTCTTATGCCTGTAATCCCAGCTACTCGGGAGGCTGAAATGGGAAGATAGCTTGGGTCCAGGAGTTTCGGAAGTTTACAGTGTGCTGTGATCGTGCCACTTTGTTCCTGGAACCAAGCCGGGTCCAGCTGTGTTTTCTCGAGGCCCAATAACAGGAAGCAGACAAACTAGGAAAGAAGGGAATTTATTGCTGTAACTGGATACAGGGAGAAGGCCAGAGATAATTCCACCAGACCAACTCAAAGTGTTGCAATTTTCTTAGTGCTTATATAGGTTGGGGTTATGTGCCTATGTGCAGTATAGCATTGGCCTAAGTCTA